>NW_024412415.1:33330803-33344061 GCF_014898765.1 Herpailurus yagouaroundi | reverse complement strand
AAAAAAAAATCAAATATAAATATATGAAATATTAACATTGTATATTTAATAGGTAAATGTATTATTTTACAGAAGAAAATAAGAGATTCATATTTTAATATTAACATATGAAAATATTCCCAACGTGCCCACAGTGCACAGATCTTAAGTGTTCAGCTTGAAAAATTGTTACTCGTGCCTGTATTCGCCCGACGACCGTCACTCCAGAAGGTTCTCTCGTGCCCTATCCCAGTTAACACCACACCCCACCCTGTCCTAGGCCAGGTCACCAATAAGAAGTGGACAGAATTTTCGTTGAAGAAGGGCTCTCTGGCTGAAGGAGGGAGAATCAGCACAGGTGGGGGGGTCTGGAAGAAACATGGAAAGGGCCGACTGATAAAACCCCCTCATGTGCAAAGGGCTGATATTCACACCAAATGAGAGGGAATAAGCACAAAGTTTCAGAGGGGCTCAGGATCTTGCTCAAAGTCACAGGGCAAGCTGATGGCAGCCACAGGGCAACCAGGAACTCTAACCCTGATCCTCAATCCCCAAGTTTTATTAGCTTTTCACAACCTTGGCAGTCTCTGTGTGTGTGTGTGCGCGTGCGCGCGCGCGCTAGACTCAGAGGGAGGAGGATGGGGCAGGGCCTGAGACTGGGCAGAACAGGGAGTAAGTACATCCGTAAGCTCCCTTCTGCACCCAGCCTTGGACCAGATGATGTTATCTTAAGATAGACAGGGAAACTGAGTCCCAACCAGAGGGGGGGCAGGACTGACCCAATGGGGGTTTAGCTGGGGTTTAGGAGGAGCCGCTAGAAGCCCTCTGGAGAGGTCTTCCCTCTAGGCCGTCTTCCCAGCAGGAGACTTCTGGCCCTCTGTCCCCTCCTTCTGTTTTCTCAAACCCCAGACCCAACTTTTCAGGCAGCCCCAGGCAGACGGCAGAGGCCAGAAGCGTGGAGTGGTCCCGCCAGGGGTATCTCCTTGGGGGAGAAGGGGCACAGGTGCTCTCTCCCAGACACAGGGAGATACATGCAGGGAATCTGGGCTGGGGGCCTGAAACCCCTACACCCACCTCGCTGTGCCCAGGCTTTGGGAATGTCCTCTAAGGTCAGGCTGGGGCAGACCACCCAAAATGCGAGTCTGATCACTTCACTCCTCCGTGAAAACCTCTCCGGGGCACCTCTCCACCCAGCCGCACCCAGTTCTTGCCTCTCGTGGAATAAGCCAGACCCGTGTGCACGTCCATGTTTTTGTTCATGCCATCCCCTCTCCCTGGAATGCCCTTCCTTCCTCTTCATGTGCTTCTGCCTACTCATCCTCAGAGACTGAGCGAAGAAACCTTCCCTTTCTCCAGAAACTTTCCCTGGCCTCCTCGGCCTGTCCCCTTGGCTGCAGAACTCTGTGCACACACCCCTGCCGTCCCACACCGCAGCTCACCGGCCTCCCTTTGCCACATCCCCGCAGCTGTGTGTCCCTCTGGGCAGCCTGTCTCCCCCATTAGACAGGGATTCCCCCCAGAGGGGACTGCTTGAGTGTAACCCTCATGCTGGGTGCCGCGTACTTTGGGCCTAGCACACAGGTGCTCAGGAAACTTTTTTTTCCCTTTGTTTTTTTTAATTAATTATTTGAGAGAAAGAGAAATCAAGAGAGCACCAGGAAAGGAGAGGGAGGGAGGGAGAGAGAGAGAGAGAGAGAGACAGAGAGAGAGAGAATACCAAGCAGGCTCCACGCCATCAGCACAGAGCCTGATGTGGGGCTCAATCTCATGAACCGTGAGATCATGGCCTGAGCCGAAACCAAGAGTCGGACGCTTCACCGACTTAGCCACCTAGGCGCCCCATCAGCAAATATTTTTTGAACGAATCTAGGGCCTTATTTTATTTGCCTAGGGGAAGGGGAGGGTAGTCAGCGGTCAGGACAGCGGGGCAGTCAGGGTGGAGAGGAACTTGGACTGATGGCCACCCTCGCCACTCAGTCCCCCTGGCAAATCTGGCTCACTGGTCCTCCCTTCCCGCCTCACTCTCCTCCTTGGGAACCTCTCCCGAGTGGCCAGTCTCATTATTCTCGGGTCTTGCTATCTGCAGGCCGGGCCCAGTCAATGATAACCACTTAAGTAAGGTATTACCCCTCCTGGGGGAACTTATATTTTAATAACATCTGAAATGCCCAGAGGAACTGAAGCCCGTAGTGGTTCTGGGCACGGTGCTGGGAGGGTGATCTTAAAAAAGCAATCACACAGCACGGTCAGCTCCCACTATCTGGCCAGGGGGCCCCAAGGTTTCTGCATGTCCGTGGGGCTGTGCAGTCAGAGAGGTCAGGGTCAGGTCTCAGTCCACCCTTTCCCACTGTGCAAGCCGGGACGACTGCTGCCCTCTCTGAGGCTTGTTCTCCCGCTCTGTAAAGCGGGGGTAACACCAGCACTGTGGGGTACGTGAGATAACGGATGCGACACGCTCAGCATGGGGGGCAGGCTCGACATCATTCCTGCTCTTTTCTAAAGCAAAGGCCCACAGAGCTTGCTGTCCAGCACTCTGGGTCTCCAGGGGCCCCCCAGAGGGGTGGCTTTGTTTGCTGCTCCTGAGCCCCCTCTGTTTCCTCCTCCCACTCTCCCTCCCTGGCTCCCTCCCTCCAAGCCACAGTTCCAGGGAAAACTTTGCCCGGAGACTTCTCAAGCCAGTGATAAGGTCTGGCCAGAAGAAAGCTCTTAGCAACCCAGGCTCCCAACCCAGAGGCCCTTCTAATGGTTTCAGAGAAACAAAGAAGGGAAAGATTGCCTGCAGCCCAGCGTGCCAGGAGGGCTGGCTTCCAGGAGGGAGAGTGGGGTTCACGGGCCTCTGTGGCGGCCACGGTGGCAGCCTGGAACGTGGGGCCCCTGGCTGCCAGATCTCGGGAATCACAGCCCCCTGGCCAAGCAGAAGGAGCCTCAGAGCTCACTCCTACTGCCTCTGCCATGGCCACGGCCAGGCAGGGTGGTCCTGGCTGGTTACCTGGGGAGCTGAGCCTCTCCATTCGGGTGCCCCCTGCCATCGAGGTGAAGTTCTCAGGGTCTCCTTTCTAGAACTTTCCCCTACTTCTGAATCAGCCCTTGGCCTAGAAAAACCGACTGAACTGAAACTCACCCAACCTGAGCCTGCCATCAACCAGAGGGAGCCCCACTCCCTACTTGGCCACTTGTGCCCCCTTAGGTAAACTTTCAGGGCCTCACTTTTCTCCTCTGCAAAATGGGGGACGCCATTACACATCTTTAGAGTTCCTTCCAGCTCTCACAGTCCACGGGCGTACAGGAGTAAGGATTTAGCCCAGGCAGCCACATACAGGGAATAGTTTGGGCTTCCTCAAAATCCCACCCAACCTTGTATTTTGCACCGGCTACCCCAAAGTCTACACCACATCTTTGACAAGTGCTGTGAAAGATACCAAAAAAATCAGACATCATCTCTGGCCTTGGCTCACAGTCACTGTGACTTGGCTCACAGTCAAGTCAAGGAGTCAAGGTTCATGCTCCGAAAACAATTCCCATACAACAGAACATATTGGGCCTTTACCTACAGCTGATGTAGTAGAGACGGGGCACCACAGGAACTCCCAGAAAAGAGGAATTAATGCAGATCCCGACCCTGAAAAGGCCAATTTGACAGAATAGCCTCAGTCCATAACAACTTGAGTTTGTTCTCACTCATTATAATGACTATGGCAGGAAGGCAGACCCAGGGTCTTTAGAGGACACAGTTGTGATAATAAAAAGTTATCAGATGGACCCTCAGGTACACAGAAATCCCCTTTCCCAGAATTCCAAATTTCTCGGAATCCCAAATTTCCCCATGCATTCCTGCAACGTGATCTTTCACCTGGAGGTCAGCAGGGCAAGTGTGAACAACATTTTCTTCATGAAGCTAAACCAAAACCTCAGGAATTAAATCCTCTTGTCCCCTTCCTCCAACACCTTTCTTTCCATCAGCTGTTCTACGTCCTGGAAATTCCCCCCAGATCCCAGATCGTAATGCTGTTAGTTCTGAAGTCATATTCAAGATGTTTAAATGGTTTACTGCAAAGCTAGTAGAGGGTCTTTCTTTCCATAAACTCAAAGGAAAAATGGGTCTGAGCCTCAGGGGTGCCAGGATGTATCTAGAGCAAAGGCCAAGGCCATTTGCCAGTGGGGGCTGGGTCTCTCTTCCCAGAGACCTGGGCAAGACTGTGCTTTGGGACAAACCTTCCCCCACCTTCCGCAGGGAGCTCGGGCCTGCAGGGATCCAGATCAAGGTTTAGAGGCTTTATTCGCCTCACTTTTCAAACGAAAGCAGGACATCCAATTTTTATAGCCAGATTATTTGTCCCAAGCATATTAAAACAGCCAAAATAGGACAGGAAGAGGGAAAAGCAACTTTTCATCTGCCCCAAAGTAGCCTGACAGTTAAAACAGACAGAGGCTGTTTGGGGGAGATGAACTGGTCCTTTCTGCCGACACAGTGTGAAACAGTTTTTCAGTCAGGGCAACAGCAGGAGAGAAGGGGGTTAGCTGTTGGATGGACTGCCTAACTCCCAAAGCGGTGGGACACTGGTGGAGGAAGGGAGCAGGACAGGTGCCAATTACAGAGACACTAAACTACCCCCCTCATGACATCTACAGAGAGTGCCTTACTTACATATTACCGTGCCCTAGTGAGGTGGAGAAATGAATTTCCTTTTCACAGATGAGAGAAACAGAGGCTCAGAGACGTTGAGGGCCTAGCCCAAGGTCACGCAGGGAGGAGCAGAGACAAGAGCAGAGCCTGAGTCTTTTGCCTCCAGATCCCCTGACCTGGCCACAGGCCTCAGGGTCATCGCTACCTGCCAGACTGAGTGGTAAGAAAGGCCTGGAAGGCACGCTACGCGCCCCACCCCCCACAACCGGCTTGGTGACCTTAGTAAGTTACCTCCCTTCCCTCTCTGGGCCTCTGTGCCTGCACCTACAGGAAGGGGAACAGTAAGAACACCGGAAGATTAAATGAGTAAATACACGCGAAACACTTTTTGTGTGCCCGGGATAAACAAAGCACCCTAGAAAGGTCAGCGCCTTCTGCTGTTGTTACTCCTTATTTCACTGTCAGCTTCTTGAAAGCAGGGACCTAACACCCGGCGAGAGCCCGGGAACTGCCTACAAGAGACTAGTATTTGTTAAACGGGTCTAAATTAAGATTAGGAGTCAGCCTCATGTTCCTAGAAAGTGTGGAGTGTCATGGAGGCAGAGGGCTGGACGAGATGACCTCCGACAGCTCTGGAGTTGAACACGAGCACGGGGGCTTGTTTCTAGGGATTAGTGTGAGCACCCATCCAGAGGGAGCGTCCCCATATCCCCCTGCTGGGCAGCTGGAGCCTTCAAGGGTGTTATCATCTGTCTCACACAGGGGCCAGTAAGTTCACACCTTGTGGCCCGAGCGCCATGCCCTGTGAAACATCACACACATACATACATACGTGTGTGTATATCTCCCTACAGTTTTATTTTAAAGACCAAGAGCCAGCCCAGATAATCATAAAGATTTCGAGAATAAAAACGGTTAGAATCGGGCCCAGTAAAAATATAAGGTGGAAATTTTCCTGCCAGAGCAAAGTTTCCTTCTGGAAAAACAAATGACCCCTCCCTGGAGCTGCCTTCGAGCCAGGAGAGGCCCTGCCCTTCCAAACAAAGCTCTTCTAACCAGGGAGGCTCTCTGAGGGGCGGCAGAGGCTGGACCACTGAATGTGGCACTTCCGTACCCCCCTTGCCCAGGTCGACTTTAAGAAGTGGCCCACGGAAAAGCCATCCTCCCGAGATCAGGAAGCCACACAGAGGAGGAGAAAAAGAATGTGGGAGTCCAGAGGCCCACGTCTGGACCAGCCTCTAATCTGCCTGGCTGGGCAACTTTCTGCAGCTTACTTGGCCTCTCTGTGCCTGTTTCCTCATTCCTGACGTGGGGATGACCGTAACCTGCACCATAAAGTCACTCTGAGCGTAAAAGGAGCCAATCCATGTGCTGAGCTCTCACCAACAATGCTGGCATGTGGGGAGCATTCCTGGCCAGTGATCTGACTCCCGGCATCTGCCTGTGCCTTTACCTCCGTTACCCACTCCTCAGCTCCTCCCTCTCACCGGCTACCTCCTACTCATCCTTCATGAATCAGCTTAAAAGTCACCTTCCCGCCCCTCTGGCTAGGTCAGGCCCTCTGCTGTTATTCCCAGAGTTCCCTGTACTTCTCATCTCATAAGCCCCAGGACACTCATTGTAAGCGTGTTTAATTTTCTGTCTACCCAACGTTAATAGCTAACACTAACTGCCAGGCATGTGGTAAGTGCTTCACACGGATCAGCTCATTTAATCTTTATAATAATCCTTTTAAGTGCTACTATTATCAATCCCAATTAATGGATGGGGAAACAGATGTTCAGAGAGGTTAGGCAACTTGCCCAAGAACAAACAGCAAGGAAATGATACAGGGCCATCTGTCTGACTCTAAAGCTGGCATTCTCAGCCACCAGCGCCCCCTGGTAATCAGGGGCCATCTCCAGAGGGCCACCCACTCTGGGCACAGAGGGAATTTGCATATTCAAGAGGGTAAGGGCTGCAGGTCTGGACCACAGACCTGTGTGTTCCCTAGACAAAGCTAGCTTCGTGGAAATGGAGAAGGTGGCCCTGCCTCTATCACACTTGTTCTCCCCCTGGGCTGGCCACCTTGCCTAAGAGGCCCCGTCTGATGTCGGATGCCATGTGCAGGACAACTTCCTCCTCACTCGCTCAGCTTACATTTTTTCCCCTCAAATTATTTACGTGGTTCCCAGCTCCAGCAAAGGCCACAGGAAAGCCTATGCAGACCACATCCACAGATGTCACCCCCAAGGCAAGCAGCACTTGTCAAGCACACCTTGGTGCCAGGGCCCCAGACGCCCAGACAAGAGCCCTTTGCCACGGGGTGGGGGTGGGGGACAGAATACAATCCTGGAACTCAGATGGCCGGGTACGGATCCCCACCCACTCCCCCACCCACGAAACCTGCAACCTTGAGCAATTCACTGATGCTCACTGAGCCTCAATTTCCTCCTCTGGAGAATGGGATCGTCTGATACTAGAATCAACCTCATGGTTGCACAGAGTCAACGCGATCAAGTGTGCCCAATGCCTGCTTAATAACTGTTATTCTTGTGAGGACGGTGATTAATCTTCATAGGATGTGGACCATGAGTGATTGGACTGTGAAGGTTCTGGCTCAAAGTCAGAAGACCTGGGTGTGCATCCCAGCTCTGACCCACATTAGCTCTGTGATTTGGGTGTGGCCATGTTTTCACTCGGAGACTCTATTTATTCATCTGTAAATAGGGGGAACCCTCCTCACCCTGGGACCCTCGGAGGGATTCAGTGCAGTAGCCCATGTTTGTTTTCTGTAAGTGGGACTGTCCTGAGCAGACCCGGGTGCCTCCCGTTGCTGTGTTAATTAATTGGAAGGAGGGTGCCAGCCAGAAACCAATTAGGAAGGCCCCTCCAGGGGCCTCCTGGGGGAGGGGGAGGGAGAGGGCAAAGAAAGGCGGGTGACGGCTCCTCCTCCATTGTCCCCACCCCACCGACTTGTGCCTTCTCTGCAGCTGGTTCCACACTCCAGGCCCACAAAGGAGAGGCTCATTCTAAACAGCTTCTTTTCATGTGGAAGCCGCTGGATTTGCATCTGTCCTTGCCTGGCAGGGCCTGCTCCGTGCCAGCTGCTCTAAGCTTCCCAGGCTCCAGGCTACTCCGGGGGCTGGGCCTGAGCCTGCAGGGTCCCCAGGCAGGGAAAGGAAGGGGAACAGAACAAGCTGATCAGGAGAAGCTGGAAGGAGAGGGGGCTGGGCACAGAGGGAATTTGCACATTCTCTCATCTCCTGGACACCAGACAAATTCTGTGGCTAGCATATCCAAATCAGAATCTGGGCCGCCCCGGTGCCAGGAGCCGGCGGTGGCTGAGGCCATGTCTGCTCCAGGCTAGCCAACCTGGGAGAGAAATGGAAAAACTCACTCCATCTCCGAGCTGCCAGGGACCGATGCTGCCAGGCCGTTGGTCTAGCCAGTGTCCACACTCCCAGGCCGGCCAAGCTCAAGTCTAGTCTGACTCCACACGGCCAGCTAGCCAGGGGGCTTCTGGGGCCCTGGGGAGCCCCACAATGCATCCCAGATGCCTCTGCGGGCTGCCACAGGTGCTAAGGTGGCAATGCCCCAGGCAAGAGAACACGGGGCATCTGGGCACATATGGGAAGAAAGTAACTCATCAGAGCTCTTCTGAGAGTGAGCTGCATTGCCTGGAGGGAAAGACAGTAAGGAAGGAAAGATCCTGAAGTTATGAACACTTAAAGTATGCAGACGACAGACCTCTCCTGGCTTGTGCCCGCTGGACGCTGAGACTCCTAACTCAGGACTTTGGCACATCTCCTTCCCCACCCATCTTCTCCAAGGTTCCGGACAGCAGGGCCTGTGGCTTAGGCATTCTGTGACCTTAATGCCTCACACGGGGCCTGGCCCAGAATAGGAGCTCAGATACGAATGGGTGAATGTTAGCCACAGACCTTCAGCATGAGAATGCCAGGGCTCTGGAAGAAGAACTGAGTGGAGGGAGGAGGTATAATGGGTACACGGAACAGAGAAGCAGAAGCCCCACGCCACCCCCAGGTTTCTGGGAGCTGGGTCTGTGCGGGTAATGTCTCCGCCTTTGAGCTGGCTCTGTGACAGGCTTGCTCTCTCATTTCTTCTCCCAGTAAGGGCCAGACAGGAAAGAAGTGCTGGGAAGTGGAATGTCTGGGAGTCCAGGCATCTCCTGGGTAGGCTAGATCCTGGGTCCAGGAGTCGGAGGCAGAAGGGCTTTGTATCTCTTCCTCCCCATCCTGACCCTGGGTGTAGCAAGGGCTCCCATACACCTTGACCCCTGAGGAGTTTTCAACAAGGGGGGGTGGCTGCCCAGCAGAGGGAATCTCAGACACCAGCATCCAGGCCAGGACGATGCAGTGGGGTGACTGGAGTGGGGCCCTGTCCCCACTCAGGCTGCCTGGGGGCCCCCTTGCAGGGCAGCCGGGTGGGAAAAGCACTTGCTTTAGGCAAGTTATAATTTGCTCCCTGGGTCTCAGTTCCCCTATTTGTCAAGGGAGAGATTTGGATGACTTGGGGCCACTCTTCGGGGCCCGAGAGACACATGACCTTGCCAAATGAAGGCCTGTTAGTAACTACCTGGGCAAGGCAACCCTGTCCTCAGTCCCACTGCATTCAGGAGGAGCCATGGGCTCCCCTCCCTGAGCCGTGCTCTGCTGGGACAGGCACAGAAGAGAGAAGGGGTGACCTACGGAACGAGGGGCCAGTGTGACTGCTGATAACACTTGTGAACCTGGAATTGGCTGCTTAGAGGGGGATGCTGGCATCTGGAGTCTTCTCCTTGCACTCACTCCTTCTCCTAAGACCTTCCGAGGTGCGTCAGGCACTCCTGCTCCTCAGGGCTCTTTGTTCTTGGACTGCTGACCCCCTGAGCTGACCGTGGGAACGCAGAAAGCATCGAGCTCACTGGCGTCTAACCCAACAAGTCGCACCTGGGAACAAGGCAGCCCAGTCACTATAAGTCATCACCTTCCTTACCTCCAAGCCCCACGGTCCAGTCTGGTCACATCCAGACAAAAGCCAAGAAATCACTCCAAAGGCCCTAGAGGCAACAAAAGGGGTTTGCAAAGTCCTGCATGACAGCTGGCAGACTTCTTAAAAAAAAAAAATTTAATGTTTATTTGTTTTTGTGAGACAGAGACACACACACACACACACACACACACACACACACACACACACACGGCATGGGTGGGGGAGGGGCAGAGAGAGAGGGAGACACAGAATCTGAAGCAGCTTCCGGGCTCTGAGCTGTCAGCAGAGCCCGACGTGGGGCTCAAACTCATGAACCGCGAGATCACGACCCGAGCTGAAGCTGGACGCTTTAACCGACGGAGCCACCCAGGCGCCCGTGCAGACTTTTCTTATAGCCTATTGACTTGTGCTCTACACACAATTCTAATGTATTTTGTTCCGTTTTTCTAGTTGATGGCAGTTTAGAAACCTATTTAGAACCAGAGAAGCACTGACATATGACTGAAATGGCACAGAGACAGAAAAAGTATAAAGAGCAGGCGTGAGAACACAAAGAACAAAATCATCCTGCTCCTGGGAAAGCGGCCTTCGTTCCCTCAACACTGACTTGCCCTCTGGACAGATGCTGGACTGAGACTGGGGGCAGGAAGGACCTTACTCCCGTGGATGGTTCTGGTCCGGGAAGCCGCATCCCTTCTTTTCTTCTTCCTTTTCCTCCTTGTTACATAAAGAAGCTAAGACAGCTTACGAAACTACACACAATAAGATAGAGCTGAAAAAATGTCATAACCAGGAATCATGCCATCGGGCGAGAAGGCCACCACCCTCCAGAGATCCGCAGGGCTCTTTAGCTCTAGTGCGATTTAGGGCAGGGGTCCCTCCAGAACTGCCCAGGATCTATGTGCCACTTTAGCGGCTGGACCTCACCGCGAAGGTGGCTGGGCTATGTGTGGGAATGGGGATGGTAAATGGAAAATGGAGGCCCACCTGCTCTCAGGAAGTCCTACTGAAGGTCTAGCAGCTCATCATCTGGGTTCCCCTTGTGCACTTTCCAGGCCCTCTGAGCTAATAAGACCGGCTGCAATCCACACCTAACCCTGGCCCTGAGGACTCCAAGGGGCAGGCAGCCGAGGCTCTCCAGAGAGGGAGGACCTTTGCCTCCAGGAGGTTCAGCAAGGGCTGGGGTCTCGCCCTCTAATCCATTCCTCCCCTGCCTGTCACTCCAGTTGGTAAGCAGTGATTCCACCTTCCAGACCCCCTTCAGGATTCTTCTTCGTACCTGGCTTATAACTAGACCAACCCCTCCCCTCCCCTCCCCCAGGACAGAGAGCCCCCCCAGTCTCCATCAGAGCTGACTTCCTCACCGAAGCTGTACCAAGGCCCAGCAGAAGGGACCCAAGACATCAATGAAACTCACTGCTGCATCTCACAGATGGGAAAACACAGGCTTAGAGATGGGAGTGACTGGCCCAGGATCACACAGCCTGTGTGTGGGTGACTGAGGACTAGAGGCCAGGCTTCAGACTCCCAGAGCACTGTGGTTCTTCTGGAAATCATGGCGCAGGCTCTTCCAGCAGGCTCTCAGGCAGCCGGACTGCCCCCAGACCCCTCTCCTGCATTTCTCCTGTTCTTGTAGCCCTCCCCACGTGAACACTTCCAGGCTGTGAAGGGCTGGCCAAGGGGAGAGAAGATAGGGTTAAAGTGGGGATTTTATTTAATCCTCTGAGCTGGCTTAAACCGATGCCACGTTGGTTAGAACAGGAGAAACATACAGAAGGGTTTGGCGGCGGGTGGGAGAAAGGGGAGGGCATTAGTGAATAACCACTAGATACCGAGAGGCTTGGCCTGCCAATGAATTTAGCAGACAACTACCCTCCTTCATGGCGTCTCCACCCCAGGGCCTGAGCCTCCAACTACTGACCCCCTTCCCTGGGAATAACCCAATCTCCAGGGTACTCAACAGTGTAGAGCAATGGAAAGATCCCAGGCCATAGATTGAGACGCATCTGAAGGCAAACCCCAGTTCTGCTACTTACTCACTGTGTGACCTTAGGCAAGTCACTTGACCTCTCTGAGCCTCTGCTTCTTCCTCTCTTAAAGGGGGCTGAACATTCCTTCCTTGCAGGCCTCCTGGGAAGGAAGACTACCTGAGCTCATGCACATAAAGAGGCGCAGGGGAGGCATTGAGTCAGATGTGAGTGCTATTATTACAAATCTCATATCCTTTATCTCTCATCCAGGCCCATCCATTACTCTTCTGCCTCGGCCTGCTTGCGTCTTCGACATTAATAACCTTAATGATAATAATCCTTCCCAGCCAGCCCTGCCGGTACTAGCCAAAGCAGACCCTCAGCCCCCAGGCACATCTTCCCGCAGTGTTTCTAAGAGGCAATTTGGGCACTGAGCTCAAAGACCCTGAACAGACATGCTGTCTTACGGCAGGCAGATTTCATGGGGGCAGTGGTAGCCCCTGGCTTATCAGAAGGAGCCAGGACCACCCCTCCCATCACCTCCACAGCTGACCCTCCATCTGGTCCACTACTCTGACCACGAGTAAGCTGCCCTCTCCATGTTGGCCTCCGACTCTCCGATTCTGACAGCCAGGTGGGCAGCTACTGGAATCTGGCCTTGGGTGTGTGGATTGCCGGACCAAATGCCAAGGCCAGGCTGTGAGCTCCTTACCCTGAAGGAGCGCTCTGAGAAGTGTGGGTTCACACCCTGGATCTTCTTCTTGGTTCTTCCACTGTCTGTCACCAGCCCCAGGATCCACATTATCGTCCTCATATTCCACAAGAGGAAACTGAGGCCCAAAGCAGAAGGGCCCAGCCAAGGTCATCCACGGGGTTTGGGGGTGATCCGGGGAGTGAACTCAGGTCTCCTCAGGTCTCCTAATCCTGGGCACTTTCTACCACCCTGGTCAGCTTTCCATACCAGGGAGGCCCCGAAGTCTCTCCAATGAACCTGGGCCCCAGTGCCAACAGTCCAAGAACTCTCTTCCAATATGGGAACTGCCAGAATGCGCATCTCTCCCTTCCCTGTCACGTTCCCTCTTTAAGCCAGTCGCCACAGAACCTGTCCTATCCCTGGTAGCAACTCCCGGGGCTGGGGAGCGCCTTCTCCACTGAGTAACTCTGGAGGGGGGCCAGAGTTCGCGGGATGGGCGGCAGAGGCCAGCAGGTGGGGTGGGCTTTCCCCTCGGATGGCCTTCCCCAGGACGACAAACCCGTTCCCACACCCACTGTCCTGCCAGCGACGCTCCCCGTGGCGCGCTCCAATGGGGGACACCACGCAGCTGCCTAACACTGCTCTCCAGGGGTTAAAAATGCAGCATCCTAAACAGGGTTAAAAATGCAGTCGCGGGGTGGGCCGGTGCGGAGAGATGTCGTCCCAACCACCGCGGCTGCTAAAGCGGCATCCAACCCCCTTCCCTCCGCAGTCCCTGGGGCCCGGAACGACTGGAGGGACCGGGGAAGCAGAGGAGGCGCGCGCCGCACCTTCCCGGCACCAGTGCCCCCCTCCCCACGCCCACACCCCCGCGCCCCCAGCAGCCGAGGCCGGGGGCTGCAGGCGCCGGCGGGTCCCGGGCGCAGGGCGGGCGAGCGGCGCTTACCTTTGTGACAGTCATGCAGAAACTCCGGGGCGGTGCGGGGGCGCGGGCGCGGCGTGCGGGGGCGGCGGCCG
>NW_024412415.1:33231678-33330403 GCF_014898765.1 Herpailurus yagouaroundi | reverse complement strand
CTGGGCGCGCTCCCCGCTCCCCGCGCCCCGCGGGCGGCTCCGCTGAGCCTGGGGCCGCGCTCCGGGCGGGCAGCGCGCAGGGACCGCTCGTCGGCGCTCGCCCGCCGCTCGCCGCTGATGTCAGCCCCGAATGTGCATTTATAATAGATGAGCCTCCTTCGCCGCAGGAAGGCGAGGCAGGAAGAAAGGGAGAGGGGGAGAGGGCCCAGGCTGGGGGGCGGGGGGAGGAAGAGGGGCCGGGAACTCGCTACAAAGGAGGAGGCGGAGGGAGGAGGAGGAGGAGGAGGAAGAGGAGGAGGAGGAGGAAGCGCACGCACGCCCGCTGCCCTGCCCTGCGCCTGGGGCTCGCTAGCCCGCCGCCGGGCACCGCCGCTCCCGGAGCCCGGGCCTGGCGCCCCGGCCCCGCGGCCTTAACCCCTTCGCGCCCGCGGACGCCACGCGTCCGGGAGAGGCCGGGCCCTGGCACCTGCTGGCTGCGGGCGCGCGCGGCCACCCCGGCGCTCGAGGGCCCCGTTGGCCCGGGGACGCTGCTGAAGTCACACGCCAGACGACCGAGGCGCCGCGTGGGCCGAGAAGCCCGCGGGCTCGCCCCCTGGAGGTTGGCGACGTCCGCCCGGGCCGAGAGTGCCGCGCGGCAGCGGAGAGGGGCGTGGCGGCCGCAGGCCTCGCCGGACCCGCACAGGGTCGCGGGAGGGGGGCCGCGCTAGCAGTCTTTTGAACCTAAGTCCCGCAGCGATTGGCCAGCCCAGAGGGAATTGCCGCCAGTTTCACAGAGGAGGAAACTCAGGACCAGACTGGGAAGTGACTTAGACAAGGGCACACGGCCATACTTGGCTCCAGGCGCTTCTCCTGGCGCCCGCTCTTTCCACGTCGCCACGAGGTCTCCACGGAACCCCATGTTGTAAAAGCTGTCTTCTCGAGGTTGGACGAACCCTGCCCTAGGTGAGTCCACGCTTGGGTGCAGCGCTGCTCTGGGGGAACATAGGCGCGACCTGTGTGGTGCACTCATCCTGACCTGGGTCACACCATGCCCTGGAGCTGCTGATGGACTTGAGGGACAACCACTGGAAGGGAGGCCCCCCTTCCGAGCACCTGAGCAGAACAGGTTTGGCAGATACTGAACCGCTGAGACTCCGGAGAGGAGGGGTTAGTGGACAGGGAGGCGGAGGCGGGAGGGATCTTGGCGCACCCCTCTCCCTCTGCAAGCCCGGAAGTGCTGGCTTCCAGCTCCACCACGGTTGTACCAAGTAATGAACTAGGACCCAGTGGACCAAGTGGCGTAGGGGCACCTGCTCCGTGGCAGGTGCTGGCAGAACAGGGGAGATTGGCTGCCTGCCTTCAAGGAGCCCACCGAGTAGACTACAATAATAGAGTAATCAGCACCTGTAGAGTGCTTTGTGGATCGCCCTGCTATTTTTATTTTCATTTCCTCCTGTAATCCTACATGCAAGAGTATGAGGAAGGAATTATCATCTTCATTTGGTTGAGTGAACAGACTCAAGAGAGGGGAGAGGACCTGCCCAAGATTACACAGTGACAGAGATAGGACTTGAACAGAAGTCTTTTCTTTTTTAATTTTTTAAATGTTTATTTATTTTTGAGAGAGACAGAGAGCGAGCGCCTGAGCAGGAAAGGGGCAGAGGGAGAGAGAGAGAGACAGAGAGAGAGAATCGCAAGCAGGCTCTGCACTGACAGCGCAGCTCTCACAAACCCTGAGATAACGATCTAAGCTGAAATGAAGAGCCTCTGCTTAACCACCTGAGCCACACAGACGCCCCCAGAAGTCTTTGTAGATCAGGCACAGCCTTGTGCCTTGGCTCGGTGGCTTCTAGGGTGCAGTCATACCTGCTTCCTTATTTGAGCTTCACACTTGTCCTAGGATGTGGAAGGACAGCTCTTAGTCCTGGTTCCACAGGTGAGGAGTTGGAATGACTTACCAGTTCTCTTGGGGAGCAGATGCTCCTCTGTGCACACCTTCCTATTTCCATGTGGGACTTCGTGCCTTTGGCCACATTGCTTGAAGCTGTACCCTTGGCAACTCCAGCCCCCATACTCCCCCTGTTGCCTTTGGGTCTGAGTGCCTAGTCTTGTTTTCATGAGCTTGCCGTCAGTCGAGATGGTGAGCTGACAAGTGTCCTGAGCACAAAGGCATGCCCTCTTACTGAGTACCCCCCCCCCCCCGCAAACAGTTGGTGCTTGGTGAGTCTGTAATGCCATTAACAACGAATCAAGCAAAATAAACCTTTGACCTACATTAGAAGAAATTTAAATTAGATCCACAAAAACATCTCCGTCATCTAGCTATCCAGCATCAGAAATGGGTTGCATTCCCTGTCTCCACGGTCTTGGGTAGGTCAGCCTTCAAGACAAGAAGATGGACCTCAGGACCTTTTCCAGGGCCCCTCCGGTCCTTCTTGGAAGCCATTAAAGGTACTCAAGAACACCAGTCACCCTTCCCCCATGGCTGTGACTTGTCCACTTTTATCTCTCATGGATATTTAAAATCCCAGATTGTTAGCCTCAGCTACCCAGCATGCCTCTTGGCACCTTCCCCACCATCCGCCGGCATTGTGGGCTCTGGGAATGAGACAAATACTTAATATCAGCTTGAGCCAAATGTAATTAGGAACATCAATCTGCTGCCCACAACCCATGTGACACGCTCCAAAGGCAGACAGAAAACGTTCCTGATCCCTCATGTGCTGGTGGCTCACCCCTCTTGTCTCATGTCCCCAGTCAGGACGGAGGTCTGGGAGCGTGAGGACCCTCTCAAAGAACTCTGCATCCACTTGCCAAATCAAGGGTTTGGCCCAGAGAAGATACTCAGAAATGCGTTTTCTGTAGTACAGTTGTCTATACCACGATACCTCCTGCCCCAGGTCTCCCACCCTGCAGCCCATCTTAGTTTGGAGTCTCCCGAAAGCAGAGCCTGAGGAAGGAGTTGGATGCCGGTGGTCTAATGGGAAGGTGATCTCTGGGACCAGGCACGGAGCTGCAATGGAAGCCGAGGGAAACTGAGGGAATGCCCTGCAAATTGGGGAGTAAATGAGAGTGCGCTTGTCTCCCCTAGACACTTTGGCGCCTCGATGCTTTAGACTATGCTCTCTCTTTGGCCTCAGATGCCTCTACCCCACTTTCTCTGCCTGGCAGACTCCTATTCATCTTTCAAAGCCCAGCTTCAAATGGCACCTCCTCTAGGTGGCTCTCCTGACATGACCTCCACAGTGGCCTGATCCAAACTGTGTCATAATGGCCAGAACTAAGTAGATTTGTCCTCTTTGGATGGGCTCTGACCATGTGTTCTCTCTTTCTAATCACAAGGCATGGCTGACACATGGGGCATGCTGGGTAACGGCTCAACCAATCCAATAAGACATCACCTTTAGCTTCTGCCTTAGTAACCCCTTGGCTCCGGTCCCGGCACGCCAGAGTGAGGCACTGGGTCTCTCAAAGTCAGGCTCCGCCCTGACTAGTGTGTTCATTTTCCCGGGCGCCATGTTGGGAGTGAGAAGGGCTTGGTCCTTGCCCACGGACGTGGGGACACATCCCAGACCTGCTGCACCGTAGCAGGGAACGGAGGGGAATTTCCAAAGCCATGGAGCCCCAGAGGAAGGGGGTGTTCCTCCTGTGCTCACTGGCCGCCTCGTTCATGCCATCCCCTGACCTACAGGCGCATCCCACCTGCCCTTGGGTGCTCGGTCGACAGGCCCCGCAGACCTCACTGCCCCTCAAATCCTTCCCCCCCTCTCCATCTCCACTACCACTGCCCAGTGCAGCCATTTATTTTGCTTGGGCCTCCCTGACTGATCCTCCTGCCTCCTATCTTGTGCCCACCAATCATTCTCTACCCAGCAGCTCAGGCTTCCCTGAGGAAACACACACAGACCTGCCTCCTTGAAATCCATCAGGGGCTCCCTGATGCCTTCAGGATGAAGCCCCAACAGGGCCCTCCAAGGCACACCCCAGCCCCTTTAATCCCTAGGCTTCCTGTCTCCGTGACACTCTTGCCCATCGCTCCCCCCTCAGCGCCCATAAGAGTCTTCCTCTTTCTTTCCTCCGATGTTGCCTCCTCCAGGGAGCCTCCCTGGACTATGACCAGGACTGTGATGGTTCAGATGCCAGCCTCTGTGCCACTTTCCATATTCCCGGAGCTTCCTTCTGCACTTTCGCATTGTTTTGTCATTTCCTGTTTGTGTGTTGGGCTTCCTGGAGGAGGAGGAGCTGCTTGAGGACAGGGACTGCTCTTTTTCTCGGTGGTTCCAGCGCATCGCTTCGGCCCTTTCCCTCTATACAATTGTCCTGGTCCCCAGTTCTCCCCTATCACTTTTCCATTGTCTTCCCAGTCTCTCTCCCCCGCTACCTGCCTCAGTTCCCGAGTTTTCTCCACCTCGTGTCGCCACTGTCCCCGCCTTTCCATGCCTCGAATCTGCGTGTCTGTGACCTCTCCACACTTCTGCACCAACAGACCCCACTCGTGCCTGCCTTTCCCACTCTGCCCTTCACCCCCCACCCCCTCCACTGCTCCTCATGCCTGGCTGGGGGCTCTCCTTCCTCTTGCCTTCCCTCCGCTGGACATTCATGCTCTCTCTTCCTCCTGTCTGTCCCCCAGCTCTGCCCCCCTGTCCTCTCATGTCTCTGTGTGCTTTTGTCTCTATGTCCCTGTCCCTGCCTCAGTCCGTCTCTCGCCCACTCTCTCTCTCCTTGTCCCTCAATCCCTTTCTCCCTGGCCCCTAAGACAATGCACATAATACCGACTTTGGCAACGGGGCCCCCGACGTGGGGTGTCATCCTTCACCCTGTATCTGAGGGGTGGTGATCGGTGAGCCTCCTGAAAGTAGGCACATCTGTGTGTCCTTGGCTGGGGACACCCTCACCTGGGCCACAGGTGGGCCCAGTGGGCACAGTGGGCCACCCGTGACCCACTCTGTGAGCCTGTGTGAGCGCGTGTGGGTGTGTGTGTCCATAGGCGTGCTGCACACATGTGGGAGGCACGGAAGTGGATGAAGGAGGAAGAGCCACAGAACGGGGTTCAGTGAGGGAAGCCAGAGGTCAGCGCCTCCCTGTCCCCGCCCCCTGCCCCCAGTCTGTTCTTCCAGCTCTCTCTGGGGCCACGATGGTAAACAGGCACGTTTAGTCACAGGGAAGGAAGATGGTTTGCACAGGCAGACACTGCACGCGCAGCCCAGAGACAGAGCACTGGGGACAGGGTATCTGCCTGAGGAGCTTGTGGGTTAGGACTCCTCCGGGGTGCAGGGAAAGGAATCAGGAAGTCTGAGTTCCAGCTCAAGCTTTGCCACGCGTGAGCATGTGGCTTACCAAAGCCCCATGGCCTCGCCAAGCCTCAGTTTATTCATTTACAGAATGAGATTACAGACACCCATCTACTCTAGAAATACCGACTGGCAAACATATATTAAAGTTGGGAAATGTTTGGGGCACCTGGGTAGCTCTGTTGGTGAAGCGTCTCACTTGGGCTCAGGTCACCGTCTCACGGTTCGTGGGTTCGGACCCCGCATCTGGCTCTATGCTGACAGTGCAGAGCCTGCCTGGGGTTCTCTTTCTCTCTCTCTCTCTCTGCCACCTCCCCACTTACTCTCTCTCTCTCCCTCTTTCTCTCAGAATAAATAAATGAACTTAGTTGAAATAAATAGATAAAGATGAAAAATGTTTGGGGAAAAAAAGAAGAAAGAGGGAAAACCACCCTGCCATGCCCCCAACTACCAACAGAGGGTGTGAGCGGTTCCTTGTAAAGAGCCACCTGGGACCTGGGAACCACATATCCAGCCTTGAGTTCCTTTTGAACCTCAACTTTGATCACACCTACATCAGTGGTTCTCAAAGTGTGGGTCCCAGACCAGCAGCAGCTTCGCCTGGGAGCTGGTTACAAATGCAGATTCTTGGGTCCCACACCAGGCTCACTGATGCAGAAACTCTGGAGGTGGGGTCCAGCAGTGTGTTTAAATAAGTCTTCCTGGGATTCTGGGAAACACTGATTTTCACCAGAGAGTATGGTGGGCGCCCGTTGGCGGACGGGTAAGAAGGTGCTTCACAAACCATGCAGAACCGAGAGGAAGGGGCTGTTTCGTTTCCATCTCTCAGGCAACGTACTTGAATGTTAACCTGGGCTTCAAAATCTTAGCCAGAGGCTTTTAAAATCTTTCCACTGAAGACAAGATTACAGGCACGTCAGGGACAGGAGGAGGCGAGGGGAGTCGGCCTGAAACAGCTTCAGAGAGGGGCCGTGGCTTTGGATTTCCGTGCTGTGGCTTGAAACAGTGTGCAAACTCAGTGGCTCCAGGTACCGCCCAGGGTTAGCCCCCTTGGCTTTCCCGAAGATGCCCCCAGGAATGAGAATGGCATGTATCCAGATGGCCTCATGGGAGAGAAGCTCTTCAATTTGGAGGGCAAGGGTGGGGCCTCAAGAGACTCAGAGACAGGTCTCAGAGATCCGCTTACAGCCCAGCCGCCCTTCCCGGATGCACTCCAGCCAGACGAGTCCCCGACAGTGCCCACCACCCCCCCTCCCCCCCCCAGGTCCTGCTCACTCTCCCCCTCGGTGCCTGATTCCCCTACCGCTGCCTAAGGAATGTTCAGCACCAGTCTCCTCCAGGTTGGCTCAGCAGAAAAAGCCCTTTCATTCCGAGGATACGCCCGTCGCCCGGACACTCTGTCCTCTCCCTTTTCTGAGCTCCCAGCACTCACCAGCTCGTCCATGTTAAATACCCCGAGATGTCATTGTTGCATTTCAGCCCCTTATCATTTGTAAAGAGCAGGCTTTGGACCAGATGGTGGCCAAGGTCTCTGCCCACTGCAAGATGTGCTGATTCTGGTTCACAAGAACAAGGCTTATCTCCACCCCCGGAAGGAGCTGCCCTTAGCGCGTGGGGGCCTTGTGGAAATTTGTGTGTTGGGGAGGATCCATGTCTATATAAACAATTTGATTTTAAAATGCACTACACAGGGGCGCCTGGGTGGCTCAGTCGATTGAGCGTCCGACTTCAGCTCAGGTCATGATCTCACAGTTTGTGAGTTCGAGCCCGGCGTCGGGCTCTGTGCTGACAGCTCAGAGCCTGGAGCCCGCTTCGGGTTCCGTGTCTTCCTCTCTCTCTCTGCCCCTCCCCCACTCATGCTCTGTCTCTCTCTGTCTCAGAAATAAATAAACATTAAAAAAAAAAATGCACCGCACGATTCTTGGCCCATGTGTGGCACGGTGATTTATCAATGAAGATTTATAATCACGCGTACAGAAAAGAAACTAACTTACTTGTTTATTGCCCAGTCCGTGTGGATGAAGATTCCTAACAGAATCCAAGAGCCATCTTCTTTTCCTGTTCTTTATTGTCCAACATGTCATTCCTGGTTAATCCTTTGTCTTCCACCATGAGAAAAAGACGAGAACGCGGTTATTATTCACAACGCCGTGGTTCTTAGGAACCTGCTCGTTATCAGAACGGTATGGATCTGCTCACCTCTGCAGCCCCCTGCTCCTGTTTCTTTCATGCCAGTCGCATCAGTCATGACGCTGCATCATCCGTTGGGTTGTCCAGAAACAGCAGCTTCCCCTTACTTTCTCAAAGGGTCTTCATCTGCTTTATTGATGATGCCCATAAATGCGAGTCTTACCCAATATGTGGGAGACCGAGAAGGATCATTCGTTTTGTGGTCATAAGTTGACCATTCAGAATGCCAGGGTGGGAATGACAAGTGCTTTAGGCCACAGAAGACTGCACTGGGGTGGAGACGTGCCCTGGCTGGTCACGGAGGCTGGCACCAGGGCAAAGGTCGTTCGCTAACACCCCCGTCACTCTGTGCTGTAGGCCAGAGGTGACACTATGGGCAAATCATGGATGGGCAAGAGCCACCACACAGACTCATGCACAGGGCTCGAGCCCGAGGGTCAGCAGCGGACTGATGGCAGCCCAGAGGCCTGAACTTGTCCTGAGTCTGCACGGGAATCGCTCCTCATCAGTGTGGCAGCCCCATTTCAGTGGCGCCATCTCTCGTGACCTCCACCCTGCAGAAATGATAGCACCAGCCCGATTGTGGGAACCAGCCACCCACCCGTCTGCCCTCTTGGAGTTGAGAGCTGGTTACAGGGCTCCGGGACAGCTCCCCAAGTATGAGTCCCGGTGCTCCTGGTGGAGGGTTATCTAGTCAACCCCATACCCTGGGGGGGAAGGTGAAAGGGTACCCGAAGGAGACGAATGGGGGACTGAGGCTCAGGCGGGGTCCAGGCCAGGCTCCCAGGCATCTTGCACTGGGGGCACTGTAGGCCCTGACTGGTCTCAGGTACTAACTAGCAGGGGATTTTAAAAGTTTTGAAGAAGGTACTCCATGAGGTGCGGGCAGTACTGTCCTAGGTAGATCTTTGCCGTCCTGGGAAGGGTTTTGTTTTCTGCCTCTTTCTCTCCCTCTCTGCCTTGGCCTTCTGTGCTCAACAGTTCCCGTGGATTGGCTGGGATAGGTAAAGGCTAGCTGGGGGTGTCTTCTCCTTAACTTGCTGTTAAGGCAGGGCTCCTCAAACATGAATGAACGCCCTGGGCATCTTATTAACATGTAGATTCTGGTGCAGTAGGTCTGGGGCTGGACGAACACTCTGCGTCTCTAAAAGCTCGCAGATGATCTCCATCCCCAAACTCTTCCTCAGCCCGGAACATGGTCTTTAGCCACCCGCAGCCGCGTGTGCTAATCCAAATTCCTAATCGTCTTCCTCCAAACTTCTTTCCCAAAGGACAAAATCCTGCCGGGGCCCCCTGGAGGTGGGAAGATGAGTGTTTTCTGCCATCATCAGACCTGGGGACCCAAGGTCAAGGATTTCAAGGTGAGCCGTTTCAGGGGCTGGGTCGCTTTCGGTCCATTGTCTCCATCTGTCTTTACCCACAGTCCTAGAGGGGGTTTATGACCATTTTACAGATGAAGTAATGGAGGCTCGGAGAGTTGGAGCCCAAGGTCAACCCAAGAGGCAGTGATGGAGGCAAGATTCGCCTCTGGGTCAGTGTGGCTCCAACCTGGGCTCTTTCTGCCGCACCGCATTGGTCTCTTGTCTTTTTGGACACAGATCCTTCCCTGTGCTGCCCTGCTGCTTAGCTGGGACAGGCCTGTCTTCCACAGTCTCTGTGTCCCCCAGGGGACAAAGAAAGGAGAGCATGGAAGGGCCCCGACTTTCCTACTTGGGGCTCCCCAGGGGAAGTGTAAGCCAGATAGCACCTACCATAACCACCCCACCATCCACGGAGGGAGAGAGAAACAGCCCGGCCTGCAGCTTTGCCCTGTGTTCCAGGATCACCTCTGCGAAGATGCTTGCTGAGGTGACCACCAGAGGAGCCTCTTCCTGCAGGTGACACTCTGCCCCGAGCCTGCTGGGCAGGGCACAGAGCCCACTGGAAAAATGACTCAGTCTCCCCACCTGCAAAATGGGAGCAAAGCTCCCCAGGGTGACAGCACCAAACACGGGTGAGGGTGTGGAGACACAGGGACTCTCCTTCATCGCTGGTGCAAACGCAAGGTGGCACAGCCACTTTGGAAGACAGGGTGACGGTGTCTTACCAGACTAAACATACTCTTACCATATGATCCATTGATTATGCTCCTTGGCATTTACCCAAAGGAGTTGAAAACCTACGTCGACACAAACACCCACACGAGGTGTTCATAGGGGTAAACAGCCTCGTTCGTAATTGCCCAAACTTGGAAGCAACCAAGATGTCCTTCAGCAGGGGAGTGGGTAGCCCTCAACAGTACATCCAGACAACGGAATATCATTCAGCACTAAGAAGAAATGAGCTCTCAAGCCAGGAAAAGACACGGAGGAACCTGACGCACATGTCATGAAGTGAAGGAAGTCCGTCTGGAAAGGCCACATACGGTATGACTCCAGCTACCTGACCTTCTGGAAAAGGCAAGCTATGGAGACAGCAAACAGATCAGAGGCTGCCAGAGGCGAAGGGGGAGACGGGAGGAATAGGCGGGGCACAGGGGATTTTGGAGCAGTGAAACTATTCTGTACGCTCCTTAACGGTAGGCACAGGACATCACACATTTGTCGAAACCCACAGGTTGAACGATACCAGGCAGGAACCCTGATGCAAGCTATGGACTTTGGGTGACAATGACGTGTCAGTGTAGGTTTATGGATCATAGCAAATGTCCCGCTCTGCCGTGTGCAGGACGTTGATAGAAAGGCGTTGTCTGTGTTGGGGGGCAGGGGTGGGTGGCCAGTCTGTATTTTCTGCTCTATTTTGCCATCAGCCTAAAACTGCCCTAAAAAATAAAAATCTATTTTAAATGTCTGTTTATGTACTTTGGAGAGAGAGAGAGAGAGAGACAGAGAGAGTGCAGGAGGGGAGGGCCTTAGGTGGGAGACAGAGGATCCCAAGCAGGCTCTGCGCTGACAGCAGAGAGCCTGATGCGGGGCTCGAACTCACAAACCGTGAGACCATGACCTGAGCTGAGGTTGGACCCTTAACCGACTGAGCCCCCAGGTGCCCCAATAAAAACCCATTTTATAAAATGGAGGCAACGGGCGCCTGGGTGGCTCAGTCGGTTGAGCGTCCGACTTCGGCTCAGGTCATGATCTCACGGTTTGTGGGTTTGAGCCCCATGACGGCCTCTGTGCTGACAGCTCAGAGCCTGGAGCCTGTTTCAGATTCTGTGCCTCCCTCTCTCTCTGTGACTCCCCTGCTCTCTCTCTCTCTCAAAAATGAATAAACATTAAAAAAAAGAAAAAAAAAAAAAAAACGGAGGCAAAATGACCAGGTCTCAGGCTAGGATAAACAAGCCTGTGCCCCTGGAGACAGTTTGTAGGCAGCAAGTCAGTTTATTAGTATGAGGGGCTGGTGATACTATGTTCTTAAATCCCAGCTGTGCCAGAAATCGGCAGCGGAGTTCAGGTCAGTCATTTTGACTTTTTGGGTCCCTGTGTCCTTAGTTACAAACCAAGAAAAAAAAAAACTTGCTCTTTGTTCCCGTCCCCATGACAACCTCTCAGAGAATAAGTAGTGATAATGATGATAATAGCCACCATTTATGTCTAGGCACTGTGTTAAGCACTCTATGCTTATTATTTCATTTAATCCTTACAACCATCCGGATTTTGCAGATGAGAAACTGAAGCATGGGATTGGGGTAAGGGGGGAGCAGCAGGTGGGGTGGGGAGCAGGCAGCTCGCCCTGGGTCACCCAGCTAGTCAGTGGCAAAGAAGGTTCTGGAAGCCCCAATGCTTGTATTCAATCTCCAGGTTTACCCCATGCCTTCAGGGGTTGGCCCCCCGTTGCCTGATCCCTGGGGATTGGCTTCATAATAACAAATGAGGACCATAACCAACATCCCTCTAGGATTTACCGTGAGCCAGGACTATCCTTTAAAGCACGTGACATACGTCATCTCACTTATTCCTTGCAAGAACTCTGTGAAACAGGTTCTGTTTTTATGCCCACTTTCGGATGAGAAAATTGAAGCGTGGAAGTCAAAGAACAGGAAGCGTCAGACCCAAGAAGGAGGGTGGGGATCAGCGGGTCGGAGTTTTTTATTGAATACTTTGCATCACTATATCCCGCCCCCCAGGTCCTCGAGCTGCTACAAGGTCAGTAGAGTCAGGCATGAGTGAGCAAGAGAGAGAGAGAGAAATGCACACTGTGCTGAGCTGTTGCTGCAAAATCCTTCCTTTTGGACCCCAGCAAATCGATAGTCAAGAGAGGCCAAACCTGGGCCCCCAGCGCCCTGGCTCCTGCCACATTCACCCCAGGAGCACCGGACAGCACTACTGGGCTCCTCCTCCCCCCTTGTGACTTCTGCTGCCACATTCCAGGCCAGGAAAGGAGAGCCAGGAGCAGGGGAGCCTAAGTTGCTCTTTCGCCACGCCACGGAGGAGGCCTGTGGAGAATGGACGGGTCACAGCGTAGGGAGGGGGCAGGCAGGAGCCTGGAGCAGCGAGGCATCCAGGGCCAGAAGCAAGTCTTTGCAGCATGTGACTCCCTGCAGGTGTGACCCGAGGCTGGAGGGGAGGGGACGGCCCGGGGTCTCTACAGGCACCTCCTGTATCCACAAGATTGAGACAGGATTTTAAGTGGGGGCCCCTCAGAGAGGATGTTTTGGGTGGTGGTAAAGAGCGTCAGACTTTAGAATCAGCTCCATCTGAGTCCAAATCCTGTCTCTGCCACTCGCTGGCTGTGTGACCTTCGTGGAATTACCTAACCTCTCCGGGCCTGTTTCCTCTTCTATCAAACAGAGAAAATGATTGACAGCAGCCACCTGCTGGGGCAAAGTCTGTCCCTGGCCTGGGATGGAGACTGGACAGAGCAAGGACTCAGGATATATTGGCTGCTTATCTGCTGTACATTGGGATTCCGAATAATGCCTGCCTTGTTGCGAAGCTTAAACGAGTAGCATCCACGAAAAGTGCTTAGGAAGGACCCCGGCACAGAGAAGGTGCTATTTTTAACACTAACACCCTCTTTGCTCCCACCCTTCTCACGTGTGCAGGGCACCTAGGGCATGGGGAAGGGGCTGCTTGACTTCAGGATGCAAAGTGCAAAGCTGCCTCCCCGCAGCGGTGGAGGAAAGACGGAAAGACTGGGCTGCAGGAATTCGTTAGCACCAATTAACACCGTGAGGCTCCCTTCTGCTCTCACCCTGGTCTGCCTCCCTGCTGGCTTGGGGCCGAGAACCACATGGCAGAGGAAGCAGCCAGGCCCAGGGGATGAGGGGGATGTTGTGGAACCATCGGCTAAGACTGGGGGCCCCCCAGCAGGTATTATTCCTAGCTGGGCAGGAAGGTTCCAGAAAGCAGTGAGGCAGACACAGAGCATCAGGCAGGCCTGGTCTTGGGGCCATAGACAAATGCCTCTTCCAGGCAGTGACCCTTTCTAGTGCATCTGACATACGGAGTGGGGGTCATCCCTTCCCTGACACAGCGAACTTACTTGTAGCTATGCTCTTGCAATGAAAGAAATAATAAAAATGGCTGGAAAAGAAACACAGACGGTAAAAATGTGTTTTTTAAAATGTTTATTTATTTTTGAGAGAGAGACAGTGTGAGCAGGGGAAAGGCAGAAAGAGAGGGGGACAGAGGATCTGAAGCGGGCTCCATGCTGACAGCTGAGAGTCTGATGTGGGGCTCGAACCCACAAACTGCGAGATCATGACCTGAGCTGAAGTTGGATGCTTAACCGACGGAGCCACCCAGGTACTCCTAAAAGTGAATTTTAAAGGTATATATACACACACACACACACACACATACATACACACACACATATACGTATATATACGTATACATGTATATATATATACATTTATTCATGCCAATAAAATTTTTAAAAATAAAAGTATGAAAAAAGGAAAATAGCAATGATTAATACTTTTCAGTTACATTAATATAGTTTTGAAAATAGCGAATAACTTGTATCTCTGTATTAGTCTGTTATAGTAGCAAATTATCACATTATAGCCTCTGCAAATACGTAAATATGTCTAAATCAATCTTCCCAAATCATATTCAATTCATGACACTAAAGCCATACCTGTCCATTCATCTTTGCTCATAATTCATGAAAGAACAATTATTAATCTTACCCTTGAAGATTCCCTTCCACACGAAGCAACAGATAAACAAATAGGAAAAGTCTTAAATATAAGGATCAATTTGGTAGAGATTATTTCACAACAAAATGTAGAAATTGCAATGTGTTTCTGTCTTTGTTTCTTTAGTTGAAACTAAGTGGCTTACAGTGGCTTACAAATGTTTCAATAGTCAAAAATTTCCAGTAAAATACCTTCGTCAGAAAAATTTCACTCTATTTGGCAAAACCTGAAGTTTTTCTTCTCCAAAAATCAGAGAAAATGACTGACAGGTAGAGAATATTGACATGATTGGACCCATTAGAAAGATGACAGAATTGAAGAACTCATGTGCTATTCTTTATTTTGACAATGACCCTGTAGTCACTGATGGTTTTGAATCTACTGAGACACAAACTATGCGAGGAAGTTTGAAAGATCTCGCTGTAATTAAGTTGTTCTCCAAACAATCCCATATGGAAACTCACATATACAGGATCTGCTGTATAATTGGAAATTCTCCATATTGACTCACATGTTGAAAACACTGTTTATTAAAGGGTAAGTAAGCAAAAAATGCTGACTTACAATACACCCCCATCCACACACATATTTAACAATAAATACTACAATTATTTGGAACTTAGACCATCTAATGTTCTTTTTTTTTTTTTTTTAATTTTTTTTCAATGTTTATTTATTTTTGGGACAGAGAGAGACAGAGCATGAACGGGGGAGGGGCAGAGAGAGAGGGAGACACAGAATCGGAAACAGGCTCCAGGCTCTGAGCCATCAGCCCAGAGCCCGACGCGGGGCTCGAACTCCCGGACCGCGAGATCATGACCTGGCTGAAGTCGGACGCTTAACCGACTGTGCCACCCAGGAGCCCCTAATGTTCTTAAGGAATATTGGCCTGTAGCTTTCTTGTAACGTCTTTGTCTGGATTTGGTATAAGGGTAACACTGCCCTCACAGATGGAGTTAGAAGTGTTCCTGCCTCTTCTATTGCTTAGAAATTGAAGAAAGATTGATGTTGATTCTTCCTTAAATGATTGGTAGAATTCAGCAGTGAGGCCATTCGGTTCTGGGCTTTGCTTTGTTGGGAGCTTTTTCCTTATTGACTCAATCTCTTTACTTCTCATAATTCTGTTCAGATTTTCATTTTCTTTTTGAGCCAGGTTTGGTAGTTAGTGTCTTTCTAGGAATTTGTTCATTTCATCTAGGTCATCCAGTTTTTTGGCATACAGTTAATTGTTCATATTCTCATAATCTTTAAAAAAATGTTTATTTATTTATTTTTGAGAGAGAGAAGAGAGCGCCTGAGCAGGGGAGGGGCAGAGAGACAGACGGATAGAGAGAATCCCAAGCAGGCTCCATGCTGTCAGTGCAGAGCCTGACACAGGGCTTGATCCCAAGAACTGTGAGATCATGTCCTGAGCCAAAATCAGGAGTCAGATACTTCATCTAAAATTTTTATTTTTATGTGTATTTACTTTTGAGAGAGAGATAGAGAGAGACAGAGCATGAGCAGGGGAGGAGCAGAGAGAGAGGGAGACACAGAATCTGAAGCAGGTTCCAGGCTCTGAGCTGTCAGCACAGAGCCCAACGCGGGGCTCGAACTCACGAACCGTGAGATCATGACCTGAGCCAGAGTTGGACGCCCAATCAACTGAGCCACCCAGGTGCCCCTAAGATTGTGTTTTTAAGTATTCGGGGTTCGAACTCACAACCCTGAGATCAAGAGTCTCATGCTGCACCAACTGAGCCACTAGCTGCCCCTTTTTCCCTAGTTTCCTAAAGTATAAAGTTACATTCCTGATTTGAGAAGTTTCTCCTTTCATAATGTAGGCATTTACAGCTACAAATTTCCCTCCAAGCACTGCTTTCCCTGAATCCTAGAATTTCTGGTATGTTGTGTTTTTTTTTTTTTATTGTATCAAAGTATTTTCTAATGTTCTCATTTCCCTTGTGATTTCTTCTTGGACCCATTGGTTACTTAAGAGTGTATTGTTTAATTTCCATATAGCTGTGAATTTTCCAGTTTTCCCTATTTGTTGGTTTCTACTTTCGTTCCATTGTGGTCAGAGAAGATGGCCTGGATGATTTAAATTTCTAAGATCCATGGAGGCTTGTTTTGTGACCTAACATATGGTCTATCCTGGAGAACGTTCCATGAGCATTGGAGAATGCAGATTCTGCTGTTGTGGGGTAGAATGTTCTGTATGTGCCTTCAGATCCATTTCGTTTATAGCTCTGTTCAAGTCCTTTATTTCTTTATTGATCTTCTTTCTAGTTGTTCTATGCATTATTGAAAGTGGGGTATTAAAGTCTTCTATTATTATTGTAGAACTGTATATTTCTCCCTTTAATTCTGTCAACGTTTGCTTCATCTATTTTGGGACTCTGTTGCTAAATGCACATTAGTTTATATTGTTATAACTTCTTGTTGGATTGACCCTTTTATGAATATACAGTGTCCTTGTCTCTGGTAACAACTTTTTTAAAAAGTTTATTTATTTTGAGAGAGAGGGACAGACAGCATGGGTACAGAGACAGAGAGACAGAGAGAGAATTCCAAGCAGGCTCCACACTGTCAGTACAGAGCCTGATGCAGGACTCAAACCCATGAAACACAAGATCATGACCTGAGCCGAAATCAAGAGTCGGACGCCGAACCGACTGAGCCACCCAGGCGCCCCTGGTAACAAGTTTTGAGTTAAAATCTTATTTCGTCTGATATTAGTATGTATACCCTCTCAGCTCTATTTTGGTCTCTATTTGCATAGAATATCTTTTTCTATCCTTCATTCCAACCTATTTGTGTCTTTGGGGGGCTTCCAGGATAGGGTTGCCAGATTTAGCAAATAAAAATATAGGACACCCAGTTAAATTTGAATTTCAAGACACAATGAGTAATTTTTTAGTATAAGTAAATTCCATGTACTCTTTGGGATGCGTTTATACTAAAAAAATTATTCCCTTTTTATTTGAAATTCAAATTTAAGTGAGAACCCTATTCCAATAAGAATGTCAAGCCATACACTCTGGAAACTTCTGATTTAAGGGGACAAACCAGGACCTGGCTTGGACGGTCTCCCACTTCAAGGGGGGAATACAATCCTGGTACAGGGGGCCTACAGTTTGGGGAAAAGGAGGAAAGGGAGAAGCAGCACGATCTTACCATGAAGGCAAGGCAAGGGGGCTAGTCAGGTCTTTACATCGTGGTCCCTGCTCCTTCCTGGTTCTCCCAAGGTTCTCCCACCCATACTTCATCGTCTACCCAATGACCGGCACCCAAAGTCTACCTTTTCACCCAGTACTTAGGAGCTAGGGAGTCGGGCCCTCACACCCCCCACAGTGCATGCACACTCCTGCCCACGTGCACACAGTCACCACAGCTCGGGTACACGTTCACAGGCACACCTTTACTCGATACACCTTCCCATGCGTGCTGTACAAACAGGACCTCCTAACACACCATCGGATAAACATGTTCTCGTCCGCTCAGGCTCCCTGAGGCATGTTCCGTTCACACGGACACCTGGCCCCGCACACATCTGCATACTTGGTTATACTCTCTTAACCCAACAACAGATCAGTCACGACAAACCTCATACACTGTGCCTGTCCTTTCTCAGGCTCTCGTGTGAGTGTGTGTGTGTGTGTGTGTGCGCGTGTGTGTGTGTGCATGTGTGGAGGGGGGTGGATTTTCTCCTGCTATCTCTATCTGGATATCTGTCCCTCTTCCACTCGGGCACCCCAGCCATCTCCCCCTCCCTGCCGGAAGGCTGAGGGACGTGGGCAGGCCTGGTCTCCATGACAACCAAGGACCCTCCAGTCGGGAAGGAGAAGGTGCTGGGAGGCAGCCTTGGCTTTTACCCAGGCCCTGGCTCTGAGTGGGGCTGGGGGCGAGGGCAGTGGGGAGAGCACGGGAGAAGAGGGCACAGGATGGCCATCTGGACCCAGGAGAGTGGAGCAGCAGGCCCTTGCCCAAGTGCTCCACAACGGCAGATGGGCATCATGGTGCCAGAGAGGCATTGGGCGGAGGGACCCAGCCCAGCCTAGAGTCTGCAGCCCAGCACTCCTCTACAAGCACCCTCGGACCTCACTGATTCTGGAAAAAAAAAAAAAACCCTTTCAAAACTCCCTTTCCTGGGACCCCCGCAACACGGGGAGGTGGAGTTGTGTTGGGAGCATGTGTGGGGAGCACACAAGCCCCTTAAAACCACAGGGCTCCAGGGCCCTTGCCCTTCCTGTGCCATTCCTTTGGGGGACACGTGGCCCCTCCCACACTCCCATTTTGGATCCTCACCCGCCCTCCTGGGGTGGGGGGAGCTGGCCCAGAAGAGTACCCTGATTGTGCCATAGGAAACCCAAAGAGTGGGTGCTAATTTGTGCAAACCCCACCACAGGGCGAGGAGGGCTGGGCCCTGGTTCCTCTAGGCGCCTCAGGTGGTCCTTCGCTCTGCCCTCAACACTGAATCCATCAGTCAGAAGGCCTGGCCGCCTGGCCCCCAGGCCCCGAAGCTGTGCCTGAAGGGGAGGGCCTACCGAGGGCAGCTAGGGGGGGACCAGCCGGCCGGCAAGGGATGACCCAGGAAGTGGGTTGTTTGTGCTTCGAGGGAGGGGAGGCCGCTGCGGCTCCTGGGCCTCTTCAGGAGGGAGCTTGCAGACTGGGCCCCAGGGGTCCCTGCTGAGTGGCCAGACTTAGTGAGGCTCAGGTCAGGGGCTGCCGCTCTCCCTGCCAGTCCCGCTTCCTCCCTCCCCAGCTGCCATAAGTTTAAGCCCCGACAAACCTCCGGCACCCATAACTCCTACGACAGAACTCAAAGTGACACAGATGCCAAGAGTCGCAGGCAGTCGCGCGCCTGGATGGAAACCCTGGGAGGTCTCTGAGTCCCGGCGTGAAGGAGGCTGTGGGCCGCCCCGCCCTCTGGTGGACACCCTCTGGAACTACACCCCCAGGAGGGGAGGCAGGTGGGAAGCATGGGCCAGTCTTGCTCCCGCCAGTCCTTGCTCACGGTTCACCGTGAGACTGTCAGGGATCACTTTACCAACGGGGAGACTGAGGCCCAGAGAGGAGAAGGATTAAAGACAGATAGACCCTGGGGGTGACAGTATCTTGTCCTCTGCCCTCCATCTTGTCCCGTCAGCTCGAATTGTGGGCGCCAGCTTGAGTACCGTCAAAGTTGCCCTCCTCCTCCCTTTCTCAACACTGGCCTTCACCCGCGCTCCCCGAACTGTGGCTGGCCCCCCACAAGCCCCTTTGGTCCTTCCACCTCTCCGCAGCCAAGGCGACCTTCCAGAAGCCTGACCTTCAGAGCCCATTCCTTTCTGGCCTGAAACCTATACTGTGGTACTCCCACCTAGAAGGCCCTCCGCACTGAGGTCCCTCCTCCCACCTGGCCATTCCCTTCCCTCACCCAATTGTCACCAAGCACCTAAGAACCGCAGAAGTCTCATGTCCCCCTGGCCCAGGCGAGTTGTTTCTTCCACACAGACTGAGCGCGCTGCACCCACGGCCCATCTCGGAGCCTTTATCTCACATGGCGGGCGTAACAGCTCCTTACTCCTGCTCTGACGAATTACCACAAGCCTAGTGGCTTAACAACAACACAAGTTTCTTCTCTGACAGAAAGCCCAAAGTCCAATCTCAGTCTCATTGGGCTAAAGTCAAGGCATCAGCAAGGGTGGTTCCTTTGGGAGGCTCATTATCCAGCCTACCTATTCGGGCCACTACTCAGTAGGCAAGGTTCAACCCAGGCTTTCAGAGTGTAGGAAGGGGGGCAAGTCTTTATTTTCCTAAACCAAACTGACCTTTATTGAGGCACTCCAGTGTTTTTTGTTTTGTTTTTTTCTCATACCACCGAGCGATTCTGCAATTCTCCATGGACACTGACCAGGTGTCCCACACATTTAACTCAATTCTGACACTATCTACCTGGGATCGTATCAGATCCCACAGGGTAAGGGCACAGTCCTAAGAGATTACCCCCCAGCCCTTTCAGATGCCAATCCCAAGTCCCACATTGTCACCTGTGCTTTTTTTTTAAGTTTATTTATTTATTTTGAGAGAGAGAGAGAGAGAGATCATGTGCACACGAGTGGGGAAGGGGCAGAGAGAGGGGGAGAGAGGACCCCAAACAGGCTCCTCACCCGCTGTCAGTGCAGAGCCGGATAGGAGGCCCGAACCCAGGAACCGTGAGATCATGACCTGAGCTGAAATCAAGAGCCAGTCTCCCAAGTGACTGAACCCCCAAGGTGCCCCGTCACTGGCTGTGGATTGGAGGTTCCCACGACCCCCTTCTTGGGTTCGATCAGTTTGCTAAAGCGGTTCCTAGAACTCAGAGAAGCATTTATGTACATTTACCAGTGCAATACAAGGGATATAACTCAGGAAGAGCCAAGTGGAAGAGATGCCCAGGGCAAGGGATGTGGGAAAAGGTGCAGAATTTCCATGCTCTCTGAGCACGCCTCCTCCCCAAATCTCCAGGAGTCCAGAAGCTCATCCACTCCTGCTGGTCATATAGAGCCTAATCTGTGGCCACCACCTCCTTCTCCTTTCCAGGAGGTCGGTGTCTGGGTCTGAATGTTCTAACCCTCTGATCACTCGGTCTTTCTGGTGGCCAGCCCCATCCCGAGGCTATCCAGGGCCCCCATCCTAAGTCAGCCCATTAGCCTACATTCAGGTGTGCTCTAAAGGGACTCCTAATGAATGACACTCCTAATATTTGGGAAATTCCAAGGGTTTTAAGACTCAGGGGGACAAAGACCATCTGTATTTCTTTTTACGTCACAGGCGCCAGCCAAGGTTGTTGGCAAGCAATTGACCGTGGACTTCCCCAAAGACACCAGAGATCCGCTGACGAAGTCAATCTCAGTTTCTTAGACCTCTTGCAGAAAGGGAGAGTCCACCCGCACAGGCTGTCAGCAGGGGCCAAAATGAGGAACTCTGGGAAGAGTACTGACAGGATTTTTAAGGCAGGCAGCGAGCTGGTTGGGACTGAGGAAAGTGTTCAGAGTTTAAACTGGAGGCACACGGGGACCGGAGGGCCTTGAAGTGAGTCCTGATCTGGTTGTTAGCAAACTATTCAGTTAGTTCACAGTTTTCACATTCCCGCAAGTCACTGTGTCAGGTTTTCTTGGTCTCTGAGAGTTTAACATGGAACAGGAGTTGTCTGTTTCGTTTTATTTTATTGTATTGTTTTTTTTAAGTTTGTTTATTTTAGAGAGAGAGAGAGAGTGCGAGCGGGGGCAGGGGGTGGGCAGAGAGAGGTGGAGACAGAGGATCAGAAGAGGGCTCTGTGCTCACAGCCAGAGCCCAATGTGGGGCTTGAACCCCCGAACCGTGAGATCGTGACCTGAGCCGAAATCAAGAGTCGGACGCTTCACCGACTGAGCCACCCTGGCAGCCCTCATTTTATTTTTAAAATTTTTATTTACTTATCTATTTTATTACTCGTTTGTCTGTTTCATTTCACACTTCGAGAACCACGTCAGCTGCATGGAGTCCCTGCTGGCACTGACACTCCCCGAGAGGGGCTGCAGGGAGCAGAGACATCCTCCCAGGCCTGGTTTCCCTGCGGGGGGAGACCCCCCGCCACTGCAGGCTGCAAGGTCTCCCAGCTCATGGCTGGTCCTCTGGGGCTCACTGAGGCCAGCCCTCCCAGGCCCTGGCTCCTCAGGGGCTCCGTGTGGCCTGGCCTCTGACCTCCCCAGCCTTCCAACTCCAGCTTTCAATGCCCACGATGCGATCCTGCATTTTGTGCCCCCCAGCCTGTCCTGCCAGTGGCCTGGCAGGATTTCCCAGACCTCTGCGTGCTCCGGATCTCATGGGCCGCTTGCTGAAATGCCCCATCCGCAGAGATGCTACAAAAGCAGCGTAGGAGGGGGGCCCAGGAATGCACTTAAGTAAGTGCTCCCCGTCTTTCTGATGCAGTCCTCTGATCACACTTTGAGAAAGATGGGCTGGGCTTCTAAGACAAATGCCCTTGTGTAAGTTCATTAAAGGCTTTTAAGTCCCACCTCCTGCCCCGGGCCAGGGAGCCCTAAACTCCCCCAGAGGCTATCACTCCTCTTGCCAGGGGGCAGGGAAAATATGCCTGTTTCTTATTTTTTCTTCTGCAACTTCTCCTGGCAAAACAAAGCACAGGACAATTCCTGCATTAAAGCATTAGTAAAACACCCTGCCGCTTTGAACTAGCAGGGGTGTGACTGGATTATGATTGTTCCTTGCCCCTCAGATGTATGGCTCTTCTGGTAAAGCACGGCTGTGTCTCACACCTATCTGCCTACCCGCCCCTCTCTTAGTGCACGCCATAGCGTCCAGCGTGAAACGTGCTCTGTAAATATTTGCCGAGATGAGGACCGTACTGCGGTGAAAGGGAAACACACGCCCTCCGTGGCCTGTATGGGTCACTTCCTCACCCATTGCTTCTTTTTATTCCCCACAACCCCTCAGTGGGGTGGGTAGCAGGACCTGGAGATGAGGGAACTGAAGCTCAGAGAGGGGGATTAACTGACCCAACGTCACACAGCAAGTCGGGGCAGAGCTGGGACTTGCTCCAAGATGTGTCCAGCTCTTTGCACCTACCTCTCCTACAGCTGCCCACAGGGAGTTAGCAGGGAGGCCGGTGGCCCCATATCCTCCTCCTCCTCTTTTCTTGCAGACCACATCCTGTCTGGCATCCAGGGGAAGGCGGTTGCTTTCTCCTTCTTACCTCCACCCTCCCGGCCATCTGGAGCTCCAGCAGAACCGCCCGGGCCTGCTAGGCACTGGCAGCAGGAGACAGCTTCCAGAGAGTCTGGGTTTAGCTGAGAGATGCATTATGTATGGGGGGGTCCCCACCGAACCCCCCCCTCAGTGTATCCCCAAAGCGGTTTGGGACCCAGCCTCACCTGTCAGCTTCCCCTTGCCTGCCCTTCCCCCAGGCCATTGCCAGCCCCAGCTCGCTCACTGGTCCCTGAAGAAGCCCCTGTGCCCCCTCTACCCTCCCTGCCGTCCCGTTCTAGGAGGTGCCCACAAGTACCTGTTGGGTTGCCCTGCCTGCCATTGGGTTAAGACATCCCTCAACTGCCAGGACCGCCCTCCTCCCGCCAAAGGCCTATCACAGTCCCCAAATGCCCACCACTTGAGGTATGTCTTTGGGGCCTCCCAGGGGCCTGCTCAGTCTAACGGGAACAGAGGAATGACATTCCTGGGAGGGGGGCGATGCCAAGCAACTTTCTCACCCATCATCCACCACACCCTTGTCCTTGCCTATGGAGGCCTGGTTAGCAGTGCAGACTCTGAGGGCAGACTGCCCAAGGTCAAGTCCCGGCTTTGCCACCCATCAGCTCTGTGGCCTTGGACATTCACTTAACCTCTCTGTGTTTCAAAGTGGTAATGAAAATAATGGTGTCTACCTCCCTGGATTACACGTAAAGCACTTAGACCAGTGACTGGTTTCTAGTAAGCCCTCAGAGAAGGTGCTGTTATGGTTACGATGTGGCCTTAATTTTGAAAACCTGGGCATGCAAAGCGCAGGTCAGACCACCATTTTCCAGACGTGGGACCTTAGGTGGATTAGCCCTGAACCTCGGCTTCCTCATTTGCAGCCCTCCCAGGCTTCTGTTGAGAATTAAACTCCATAGAGCAATTCTCTACGCGTCCTCTTCAGAGCCCTGGCAAGAACATAAGTGGGACAGATCTTGTGTTGAGCTCTGTGTCCCCTTCCTCTCATTGAGGCAGCTAGGCTTTGCATATTCCTACCCCGGGGACATTCACGGCCAACAAGAGCCGTTTGTTTGTTTCCAAGAGCTTCCAAAAGCTGGAAGCCTGACTCAGCTTGGATGCCAAGACCTTGAGAGAGGTCTGCAGGGGACTGGTTCTGAGAGGCAGGGACAAGAGGCCCACTGGTCCCTCAAGAGGGCCCCAGGAAGTACTCAGGTGTCTGTGAGGTGGCTCCGGCCAAGGATCACGTGGGCTTAGAGAGTGAGGATGTCGGCAGCCGGGGCCACAGAACGAATGCTTCCCATTCTGGTGCAATTCTGGGAGGGGGAGAAGACCCCCAATAATAACCAAACAGGCTTCTTTCCAACCTGGTGGGCTGAGCTCTCTGCAAAATGAAGGTGATTTCATGGAAATAAAGAGCCATTCAGACACCCCTGGGGGTACGTGCTGGGGTTCACCTTGTTCCGCACACAAAGCGCTTTGGCTCTTCCGGGGTTGCTCTTGGGGGTCCATTTGACCTCAGCACCTCTGGCCTGAGCCATGTGGGTCTGGGCTTTATAAACCTTACATGTGTGGACTTTTTGAGCATGGTGGATTTCTAGCTGGGAAGGCCCACGCCCCTGGATGCATACACTTGCATTACTAAAGGTAACAACTGACTGTGCGTGGAAGGGCACCCTGTGTGTTGCACCAGGGCTTAGTTTGGGAAAGGGGGGACATGCCTCCCAGCGGTGACCCACCCAACTGGAAGCCTGGGTGAGCCCTGCCCCCCCTGGCTCCCTGTGGAGCTCAGGAGGTGAGAGCTCTGCTCTTTCCTGGCGGCCTAGCTCTTGTGACCTCATCTTTCTTCCCACCATGCATCCTTATTATCAGTAGGCATTGTGGAAAGACGGTTAAAATGAGAGCATTTCCCTCCATCTGCACTTGTCTCCTTTCTCGGCCCCTGAACCTCCTGTCATCCTTTGGGGTCCCAGCCAGGAACTCCCAGGGGTACAGGGCCTTCTCTCTTTTCCTTTTCTGAACTTGCCCCCCTTCCGCACCAACCTTTACTCCTTCCAGTTCTAATGCGCCCACACCGTCTTCCCCAGCACTCAGGTTGTGGAGGGAGGACCAGGTGGTCGTCTGTGGCCTTGAGACTGACCTGACGGGCCTTGACCTCTGACTCCCGAGGGAACCCAGCCCCTGCTTCCCTCCATCCAGACTCTGCCTTGCATAATCAGAAGAGCATTGGAAAGGGGAGATGGCCGTGTACCTCTTCTTGTCTTTGTAGAGTTGGGGAAACCACCGGCCGGGAACAAAGTCTTTCTCTTCTTGTCGGTGACAATGCAGTGTCGCATAAATTTCATCAAGATGGAAAACAAGAACTCCTACCACTGATGCGGTTTGGCAGTAAGGGTGGGGGTCCAGAGCCAACGGCCAGGAAAGAATTCTCCAGACATCTTTGGTGCAAAAAAGGTGATTTTATTAAAGCACGTGGGATGGACCCTGGGTAGAAAGAGCTGCCCTGGGGTTGTGAGGAGTGACTGATTATCTACTTGGGGGTTGGGGGAAGGGAAGGAGAAAGGGAGATTTCTAAAAGGACTTTCATATGCTAAAGAGGATTCCTAGGATACTGGAGGCCTTGCTATTGTTGAGCTAAAATTGTTTCTCCCCCTAGTAAGGCCATAACATTAAGACCAGACAGTTGGGACTTTCTGGGAGGACCGTTTTACGCTGCCTGTCTCAAGTATTTGTCAGAGGGCTGCAGGTTGTAAAGAAATTTAATTTGATCTACATTTTCTTCTTGCCTTTGTTCCTCACGTCACTGTGGAGGGTGATGGTAGGGCTCCAGGAAACTGAGTCTATAGGCTCCTGGAGGTTGCTCTTTTTCTTGTAAATGATTAAGACGTTCATAAATTGATGGAGACTCACATCCTGCGTGGCGGTGACCTCTATCAGTTAACCATTACTTTTTCCCTTTCCTTTGTTCTTGGGCAACCAGGAGAGCCTGAAGAACAGCACACTTATCCCATGGCGGGAGTCGGGGGGGGGGTCCATTTTGGCTCCCTGATCCCCACCGTGACCCTGAGAATCTGGGCCCCTCTCCCAACATCTTGCACACAGACTCCTGAGCCCAGACACAGGATGGCAACCCAGGTGAGAGGTAGGTGAGTCCCAGTGCCCTGGGGGGCCGTCGCCTGCCATCCGTAATGGCCAGCCCCCCACCCCACCCCCACCCCCGTCCGTGGTGAGGAGACCACCACTGATTTGGGATGGAGAGCCGTGAGTTCTGACATAAGCAGATTGGGTCACCTTGAGTAGGGGGCTTGTTTGTTCCCCCACTCCCTCTGTTGGCTCACTTGCAAAAAGAACTGGGCCTGGGCTAGAACCTTCTTCAGTTTTTGCAGGGAGGGGGAAAGTGGGGGAAGGGAGCTAGCCGTTTGTGGAGAGCCACCTGGTGTGGTTCAAGATGGGAGAGCCCAGCCTCCACCAGCCCTGACTTCCTGGCCACCTGAGTGGGGGGAGTCAGGACTCCTGGGTGTCTGAAGTCGCCCAGCGTGGAGGCCATGTCACTGGGGTTCAGGCCTGTCACCCACTCTGACCCTCCCAACAACCCAGGAGGAAGCAGGGCCGGTCGGAGGACCGAGTTGCACATGCAGGGGACTCAGGGGTTTAGGGGTCAAGCGGCTGGCTGGCCTGGGGGTGGGGAGCAGAGACTGAGGAGGAGGGTCTTGCTGGGACATCAGTGGGGGACAGGCTGGGAGGACCATGACCCAGGGGGTGGGTGGGGAGGAGGCAGCCAGGCTCTCAGCCTCCGAGTCCTACCCATTCATTGGCCAACAAATCTGTTCCGTGACCTCATGGAGAAGACACGGGCTGCTCCCCAGGACGCAGGCAGTGCCACAGGGGCCTTCTCGACACAACGTTTTCAGTGATGGTGAGGACAGGTACGCACGAAGCGGGACCACTTGGCCTGCCTGAGGCTGGGCGGTGTGGGAAAGGGCCTCCCACCCCAGTGCCCGCTGTGCAGCAGGGTGGGGTGTGCGGCGGGCTGGGCCCGGGCCCCAGAGAGAGAAGCAGAAGTCAGACAACTGTCTGGTACATAGGGCTGGGACTGGCAGGGGACCAGCTGAAACAGCCATCCCTCCGTTTCCAAAAATAGCACAGGAGTTCTTGTTCTTCAGACCTTCCAGAGTGGGCAGGGAGCAGACAGAGAGCCCTGCTCAGGGGTCCAGAATGTCTGGGCCCACTCTCTCATTTCATCTCTAATTAGTTGTGTGACCTTGGACAAGACAGCCTCCAGAAAGTTCAAGTAGGAAGGGACTTTAGAGAGAATCCGGTGTGGACACTGAAAATACCTGGGGACATTAAAAATGCAGACGCCCAGGCCCCAACCCAGAGTCTGGTTTAATTGGCTTGGGGGCAAGGCCTCAGCATCTGTATCTTTATTATTAAAAAAACTGGGGGGGGGGGGGGGGCGCCTGGATGGCTCAGTCGGTTAAGCGTCCGACTCTTGGTTTCCGCTCAGGACATGATCACGCAGTTCGTGAGTTTGATCCCCCATTGGGCTCCGTGCTGATGGCACGGAGCCTGCTGGGGATGCTCTCGCTCCTTTTCCCTCTCTCTCTGCCCCTCTTCTGCTCTCTCTAGCTCTCAAAATAAATAACCTTACAAAAAAATCTTTTTTTAATTAATTTTTTAAAGTAAACTCTACCCACAGCATGGGGCTCAAACTCACAATCCTGAGGTCAAGGGTCGCTTGCTTTAGCGACTAAGCCAGCCAGGTGCCCCATCAGCATCTGTATTAAAAAAAAAAAAAAATTTTTTTTTAGTGTTTATTTTTGAGAGAGACAGAGACACAGAATTCGAAGCAGCCTCCAGGCTCTGAGCTGCCAGCACAGAGCCCGACAAGGGACTCAAACTCACAGACACGGGATCATGACCTGAGCCGAAGTTCAACACTTAACCGACTGAGCCAGCCAGGTGCCCCAGCATCTGTATTCTTCCAAAGCTGCATGGGTTTGACTCTAATGTGCACCCGGGGCCAGCAAGCACCGTGTTGTTCCAGTTAAATCCACTCCTTCCAGTTAAAGGCAACCCCTGGGCATCAGACAGGCCTGGGTTCAGATCCCAGCTCTGCCATTTACCGGTTGTCAGGGTGGCCTCGTCTGACTTTAGGCCCAAACACTGGGGTAGTTGGGGTTGAACCCTGGCTCCACCCTTCCTGGCTGTGGGACTTTGAGCAACTTACCTGTCCGCTTCCTCAGGCTCTCTGAGCCCCCGTTTCCTCACCTACCATGTGAGAACAATACCCTTTCCACAGGGCAGATAAGAAAGTTAAGTCAAAGGGTGCGGGCAAAGTGTTGGGGCTGCATCGGGCATGTGGGGCGTGGGCAGGGGGGAATGAGGCCTCTCCTCTCTTCCTTCAGGGCACCAGGTGACTTGGAGTCAGAGCCAGGAGCACCCAGGGGGCTCCCTGCCCTTTGAGTCTCACGGGATGTGGTGGAGTGAGGTCTAGACCCTGATCTGTTCTAGGAAAGCCCCGGGCTTTGGAAGCAGACCCGCCCTTGATTTCCAGTAGATTTTTTTGGTTTATTATTATTTGTTTCTTTTTTGTGAAAGTAATATCTATATATTGTAGAAAATGTAGAAAATTCAGAAAATCACAGAGAGGCAACAACAGGGGAAACAAAATTACAAAAACAAAACAAAAAAACCCAAAGTACCAGATTTACAGCCCAGCAAGGTTTCACTTCGGCGTTTTGCCTTTTTTTTTTTTTTTTTTAATGTTTATTTATTTTTGAGAGAGACAGAGACAGAATGCGAGTGGGTTGGGGCAGAGAGAGAGGGAGGCACAGAATCTGAAGCAGGCTGCAGCCTCTTAGCTGTCAGCACAGAGCCTGACGCGGGGCTTGAACTCATGAGCTGCGAGATCAAGACCTGAGCTGCAGTCGGACGCTCAACCCACTGAGCCACCCAGGCGCCCCTTGGCATATTGCTTTTAAGTTTCTTTCTTTGCAACTTTCCTTGCTGGAGTTGTTTATACCATTGAGACAACTGTACATGATGTAAGTATTTTACATTACACATATTTTCCTACATCATTAAGGTTTTTTTTTTCCTAACATCTTTTTTTAAGGCCTCATAATCTTCCTACGAGGGACCCTGAATTCCCTAACCATTGCCCTGTTATCCGTTAGACTGTTTCCATTTCCCCAATTATAACACCGCCATGAGATACAGCTCTGTACGTAAATCTTTTCTTCCACATCCCTGCTGGTTTCCTTAGGACCCATTCCCAGCAGGGAAATGACTGAGCAAAAACAAATGAGCCTTTTCCGAGCTACAGATTCGGAAGCTGCCCTCCAGACACACGCTTCAGGCTCCCAGGGTCTCCGCCAGCCCAGCCACCTTTGACCCTGAGGACGTTCCGCAGTGAAATAGCCATTTCTTTGATTTCTCATAAAGGTGAGTGTCTTTTTCCATTTGTTTCCTAGTCATTTGCTGATGGAGCCCCCCTAACCCAAGATGGGGGTCATGCAGGGTGTGAAGGGGGCTAATGGTAGCCCCCAACTCTCCCTGACAGTGAGGGAAGCCCTCCCCCAAACCCAGACTGACTCTGTCTGTGGTTTATCAGGGGAATGAAGGGAATCAAAGACCAGGAACCTGGCCAAATGCTCCAGCCCAAGCAATGGCAGTCGTAGGGTCTTGGAACCGATATGCTTCTTTCACTAGGTCTGCGAAGAGGAGAGGGCCTGGGCTGGAGGGCTGCCTGAGGGAGGAGGTAAGGTAAGATCCGTTCAGGCCCTGGCAGTGCAAGTTCTCCAGGTGGGACCCCCCAGGCCTCCAGGTAGGCGTCTCCAGGCCTCCTGAGGGCTTGGCTTTGCTTGAAGCCCTCGGTGGAGCCCAGATGAGATTCAGCTCAGGAGTCCACCCACTTGCCCCCGTCCTGTGGCACGCACCCCTGGTGCTCCATCCACCTCTGTGTCTGAGCCCAGTCTCCTTGACCTCCTCCAGCCGCTCCCCACAGTGCCCCAAATGTGACCGATGGCACCACCTACTGGCAAAGCCGAGCCCTCCGTGTTATTTGACTCTTCTCCATAGTAGCAGATCAACCAGTCTGCTGAGCTCCTTCCAACCTGTCACTGCCTCTCCCGGCTGCCACTTTCAAGCTCATTTCCTTCTGGAATGCTACTCAGCCTTCACCTTGGCCTCCCCACGTCCTTCTTGTCCCCTGCAACCCTTTCTCCATTTGGAAGCCAGAATGACCTTTCTAGGATTCCAATGGGATCCAGCCACCCCCTGCTTATAACCCTCAATGGCTCCCCATTTCTCTCAGGGAGACATCCACACTTCCTTTTCATGGCTGGTAAGGCCCTGCGTGGTCTGGCCCCTGCCTTGGTTTCACTTCTCATCGCCGATAGCACTTCCCCACCCCCTGCACCCCGTCCCCAAATCCTCACTGTATCACACATGGGGCACGAGAGTGCCAAGAGCCTTTCTGCTTTCGGGCCTTTCCCCAAGCTGATTCCTCTGCCCCTTTGCTGGATTCTCTCCTCTTAACTCTTCAAAACTCTGCTGGACATCACCTCCTCCAAGAAGCCTTCCCCCTCACGTTAGTTTCCTGTGGCTTCTGTAACAAACCACCACAAACTCCGTGGTTTAAAACAACAAACATTTAGGCACCTGGGTGGCTCAGTTGGTGAAGTGTTCAACTCTTGATTTTGGCTCAGGTCACGATCTCATCGTTTGTGAGTTCGAGCCCTGCATCGGGCTCTGTGCTGACAGTGTGGAGCCTGCTTGGGATTCTCCGTCTCCCTCTCTTTCCACCCCTCTCCTGCTTGTGCACGTTCTCTCTCTCTCCAAATAAATAAACTTCAAAGCAACAAAAAATTCACTCTTTTATAGTTCTGGAGGCCAGAAGTCCAAAATGAGTCTTACAGGACTGAAATCAAGCTGTTGGCAGGGCTCTGTTCCTCCCAGAGGGCTCAGGCGGTAAATCCAATCTTTGCCTTTTTTGGCTTCTGAGGCCATCCGTATTCCTTGCTTCATGACCCCTTCCTCAAGTCACTCCAGCCTCTGGCTTACATCATCCTGGGTCCTCTCTCTCTGATGCTCCTGCCTCCTCCTCTTCCTCCTCCTCCTCCTCCTTTTTTTTTTCTTAATTTTTTAAATGTTTATTTATTTTTGAGAGAATCCAGAATCCAAAGCAGGCTCCAGGCCCTGAGCTGTCGGCACAGAGCCTGACTCGGAGCTCAAACTCACGAACCACGAGATCATGACCTGAGCCAAAGTCAGATGCCCAACCTGGTGCCCCTGCCTCCTTTTTATGACTCTTGAGATTGCATTGGGCCCGCCCAGATCATCCAGGGTCATCTTCCCATCTCATGAATCTTAACTGAATCACACCTGTAAACGTTTGCCACATAAGGTAACCCTCGCAGGTTTTGGGATTTAGGGCATGGACATCTTTGGGGGGGCCATTATTCAGCCTAGCACACCCCTCTCTTCCTCAGCTGAGGATGAGCTACCTCTCCGCAGCTTCCCGAGATTTCCTCTTTATCAGACCACACCCACCTGTATTACCCTCAGTTTCCTTGTCCGACTCCCCCATTTGGCCACGCCGCAGGGACTGGACCGTCCTATGAGCTCCCATGTTCCCAGGGCCTGGCACGTTGCCTGGCATGCCAACGGTGCTCACTGAAGTGTATGAATGGCTACCTGTCTGGCTGCTTCAGGCACCCGAAGGCCGACGGCAGGGGGCCTCGCTCATAGGCAGCCTCTGCCCCAGCCAAGCAAGCATCCTGATCAAGCAGTGAGCCTCCCTCTTCCCCACCCCCTCTGCTCCTAGGAGGCAGCGACCCAGCAAGCCACTAGGTTGGGAGAACGGCTAGAGCGAAGGTCTGGAGGCAAGATCAAGGATGCTGTTGTCATTGGAAAGGCTGACGACCTGGGGAGGCTGAGATGCTCATCACAGGAGATTCTGTGATGAGAATGGGGGAGAAGGCAGGGAATGAGGCAGGAGAGGGTCCTGATCATGCTCGGGGGGGCCTCCATCGTGTCCAGGAGGCAGTTTGCAATCGGGGAGAAGATGGTTGCAGCCAGCTGGTGTTGAGAAGACTGGAGACTCACAGGCACACACTCGCACACAGCCTCGCTCTGATGGGACTGTCACCGAGGCAACAGATGAAGCTGGTTGCCCAGCAACGAGGCCCACCCCCTCCATCCCTCTCATGGCCGTTTCTGCCCCTTGGGAGTTTTGTGCCCTTTCTAGATTGCTCTCGTGTTTAGATGGAACCGGATTCCCTCTGTGTCCAAATACCAAGGATAGCAGATGAAAGGGACGGCTTTTGTGACCGCTGCGGCCGGGGTCATGGATTTGGCATCAGGAGAGAGGCGGGCTGAGTTGGCCTAAGTGAAGACAGAGGAACAAGGGGGTGTTTCAGCCTCAATCTTTCCTGGGTATTTTTCCTTTCCCATTTTTACTGCAGCAAAGCCTGGGAGTCAGGAGACCTGGTATCCTGGCCTGGGTCTGACTCTCACTTGCTGGGTGTTTTGAGCAAGGGACTTCACCTCCTTGGTTCTTAGTTTCTCCACCTGTAATGGGAGGATCTAAGCCAGCGGATCACCAAGGCCCTTTCTGGGCCTGACATTCTGTGATTCCAGGACCTCGGGGGGCAGAGACGGAGCAGACTCCAGGCTCCGCGCTTCGGGCCAAGTCTCTGTACCGCTATCCCCTCCCCTAACCTACCCAAGCTCGTAGTAGCTAATCTTGGTCTATAGGACGGAGAGGGAAGGAGAATGTAAGGAGGGCCTTACATTCACGAAGGGCCCCAAATCTCAACGTTAGAAGTCATACTCAGGGAGTTATTGTCACTGTCGTGTTTTAGATGTGGCAACTTTTAATCTGGAACCAGAAGTATTTAAAAGAAGCTGCAGTCTTTGTAACTCTAGTCGTCCCTTTTCATCTTTCAAAGAGGCCGTGGGCTGAAGAAATGGAAGCAGCCCAGGCCCCCACCTACCTGTCAGGGCCCTGTGGCTCCCTGGCCCCAGGGTCTTAGCCGCTCAGTGTCCCTCCCAGGGGCTCTGGGGGTCTGAGCTGCCTGGAGACAATGCAGGACCTTCAGAGGGAGTGAGGTGTCTGGTCAAGGCCCAGGTCTGTTGGGGATGCAGGAGGGGGCTGATGATGAGAAGAAGAAGAGGGTGCAGAGGCAGAGCTGGGGGACGGTCCTTCTCTGTTCTCTCTGCTCCTGGAGATGGAAACAAGAGCGAGGGACAGCACAGCCTTGTGCATAGCCGTGTAGGGACCTGGGGCTAAGGATCTCCAGGGGGAGATGAGCCACCTCTAATGCCAGGCTGTGTCTTGGGCCCACAGGGAGAGCCCCTGGGGGTCACTTGCTGGGTGTCCCAATTCCCAGACCCAGAGAGTGAGGTACCTGGGTGCTTGGGCTGGGGGCCAGTCACTCACACAGAATGAGTCCCTGGAGAGCACAGAGCATCCCGGCTCTGTGCCCGCTAATCTGCCTCTTTTGGGTCATGCCTTAGTTTCTCCTAACCGCACCCCTTTCCATCCAGCTGCGCCAGTGACCCTTAGGAAAAGCTGAGTAGGGGAACCCTGTCCAGGGTCATCCAAGGGGTGGGCAGTCTGGGTCCTCTTCCCCTGGAGGGCCAGGCACCATTTCCCCACCCAGACACACATCCAGCAAAGCTTCAGGGAGCCTATCATCTCAACCTCTTGATCAGGCTCTGCCCACCAAACAGCACACGCCCACTGGGGAAGGGGTGGCCTGTGGGCAGTGGGGATGCTGGAGGTGTGGGATGAGTATGAGCAAGGGGGGCTCAGCAGCTCCCTCTGGGATGCAAGTGGCCTGGGGTTGAGCTCGGGTTGTCATGACTACAGCAGCATGCCCCGTTTAGTCTCAGAGCCCGCCTCTGGAAAGTGAGGGAGGTGGACTCCAGAGCCCTTCCAATCTCAGTGTTCTAGGGCCCCAAAGGGACCTCCTCGCCTGCTGGAGAAAACCTTCCCAGGAGCGGCTGGGAGATTTGCTCTGAGACAGCACCACCTGCTGGCCCTTCTGGGTATGGCGCCCGTCCCTTCTCAGGGGACTCCAGAATCCCCCGAACTCAGCCATTATACTAAAGTGTGCCTGTTGAGCCTCATTTTGCCCGGATCAATAAATTATTCAAGATAGGTGCTATCATGTTCCAATCTTATAGCTTATGAAACCGAGCTTCAGAGAGGTTAAATAAGTTGCCTAAGTTGATCAGGGGCAGGGGTGAAATTCAATGCTGCCGGAACCTCAATCAGCTAGAAGAAACAATCCATCCCAGGGGGCTCCTCCAAGCTTGTTTGGGGCTTGTCTGGGGAGCGCTGTATCTTCCTGTTGGCAGGAAAGAAGGAGCTTCAAATCTGCTTCAGTCAAGCAGCATCCCTCATGGCGAACACCCAGCTTCAAGCACACCTGGGGTCTGGCATCCTTCTCTTGGCCTCCTGGCTGACTTCACTTGCTCCCGGGCGTGGAAACCCCCCACGTCTAGTTTGCACCCTCCAGGAAGCAGGAAGCAAGGAGCTTACCAAGATTGGGAGACCAAGTGACTTGCCCGCGACTGTCACCAGAAGTTCGATGGTAGTGATTCAATTTGCCAGCTCAGAGCTTTTCCCATTCTGTCTTCCCCGTGGCCCCTTCACCCTGAGCCCCATAAGCCAGTTCAGCTGGAGGCTAGCCAAGGGCCAGAATGGGAACAGGAGGGAAGGAGCTGGAAGTTCTTACCCAAGACAGCAGGAGATTTTGGTGCCACAAGAGCAGACACATGAAACTATCAACAAGCCAATTAAATAGACCAAAAACCAAGCTTGGGAGGTCCAGATAAAAAATGCTAGAAAGGAAGATTGACAGGTTAAAAAGTGCAACCAAACTCTAGGGAACTACAGCTGTACAGCTAGGTGCCCTCAGCAGGGTGACATCACAAGCCCACTTCAAGGCACAGGTACACACACACACACACACACACACACATCAGACCAACATACCAAAAGTGGTTATGGGTAGGAGGATTGTAAGTGATTTTTCTTCTCCTTGATTATATATGTTTTCCAATTTTTCCACAAAGTCTTGGTATTGTTCATGTAATAAGACAAAAAAAGTGATTTGTAAAAAGGAAGCATGGAGGAGAATATCTTTATGAGTTGAGGAAGGAGAGGAAGAATTTCTTAAACTACAAAAAGCATAAACCAACAAAGGAAAGATTAGGAAGTCAGACTAAAAATATCTGCCGTTTGTATACCAAGCAAGGGATCAGGTTATGATGGAGGAAGAACTTCTAGCGATCACTGAGAAAAAGGTAAGTAATCCAAGAGAAAAGTGGGCTAAGGATGTGAAGGGCAGTTGGCAGACAAGGATGACAACCGGGTCATCAATAAACACATGAGAAGGGGTTTGGCCTCACCGGCCGGCCCGTTTCTCATCCATCACAGTGACAGAAATGGAAGTCTGAAGGTACTGAGTACTGGTAAAGACGGGGAGATGGGAATACTCTCATTTGCTACTGGAAGGAGTATGAATGAGTAAGGCCACTTTGGAGGGCAATTTGGCAGTAAGCGGTAAATCTGAGAATGCTCAAGCAGCTTCATTTGGAGATCTATTGCTAGAGAAACGGTCACGTACACGCACAGGGAGATGTGGATCTGGTGGCTCCAGCCCGCAGGACCTTATCATGTCCGATTCTCCCCAACTCTGCATTTGGTGGCATTAGTTGTGATGGGAATAGTTACAACGTGGAAATTAACAAACACTACAAAGCAAGGCTCTTTTCTTTCTTCTTTCTTTCTTCTTCTATTCTTTTTTTTTTTTTTTTTTTTTTGGAGAGCTGATGGTTGAACATTTACCAGCACACCATCACAAAGATGTTCTTTGCAGCTTTGAGTTCGATAGGAAGAACGCTGGCTAATTTATATGCCCATTAACAGAAGACTAGGGAAATAAAATGTGGTATACTTATCTGATGGAATAGGGTGCAGAAGTTAAAAGAATCAGATTCATATATCAACACGGACTGATCTAAAAAGCATGCAGTTGAGCTAAAAAAAACAAGTGGCTGAATGAAATGTTCAGTAGGATACGACTGTGCAGATTAAAAACAATAATCAACATTATGCATGCATATGTTTATTTTATTTTATTTTTATTTTTCTTAATGTTTGTTTATTTTTGAGAAAGAGAGAAACAGAGTGTCAGCTGGGGAGGGGCAGAGAGAGAGGGAGACACAGAATCCAAAGCGGGCTCCAGGCACAAACCCTGGCACGGGACTGGAACCCATGAACCGTGAGATCGTGACCTGAGTCAAAGTCAAATGCTTAACCGACGGAGCCACCCAGGTGCCCGGAACGTGTCTATCTTAAATAGGCCGGGAGAAGTCCTTCAGGGACTCCTGTTAGATGTACAGAAGGCTACTGGGAGCCTCCCCACAGCTCACTGAGGGTCTGTTCATTTTTTTTCCCTTTTATTCTCCATGTTTCATTCAGTTTCTAGGATCATGCCTTTAAATTCACAGATCCTTTTCTTCTGCAGTTTCTAGTCTGCTGTTTGTCCCATCAAGTGTATTTTTCATCTTAGATATTCTGTTGTTCATCTCTAGAAGTTTGGTTTGTCCCTTCCATGTCTGTACTCAACATACTCGATTTTTTCTTTACCGCCTTGAACATACAGTTATGATAACTGTTTTATTGTCCTTGTCTGCTACATGTATCACCCATATCATTTCTGGATCTGTTTTTATTAACTGATTTTTCTTATCATTAGTGGGTCATATTTTCCTGCTTCTCTGCATGCCTGTTAGTTTCTTATTGGATGCCAGGTGTGCATTTTACCTAGTTGGTTGATGGATATTTTTGTAGTACTGTAAATGTGTTTTTAAACTTTGTTATAGGGAGTTAAATTACCTGGAAACAATTTGATATTTTTTAAAATTCAATTTACTTAATCTAAAAAAAAGAGAGAGAAACAAAAAATCCAGTTCAACAATATCTCATTTTTTATTTTACATTTTTTTTTTTTTTACCATCATTCCACTTGGCTGTACTTCTGGAATTTGTTTTATAATTTGCTTCATTTTGTATTGTATTTAAACTTATAAACCAAGGGTGCCTGGATGGCTCAGTTGGTTGAGCATCTGGCTCTTGGTTTTGGCTCACGTCATGATCTCACAGTTTGGTGAGGTTGAGCCCTGCATCGGGTTCTGCACTGGCAGCGTGAAGCCTGCTTGGGATTTTCTGTCTCCCCCTCTCTCGGCTCTTCTCCCACTCGTGCTGTCTCTGTCTCTCTCAAAATAAATAAACTTAAAAAAAAAAAAAAACCTTATAGACCAAAACGGGATCTTTTTTGGAATGAGACAGGTTATAAGTTAATTTATTTTTCCGATCCATCAAATAGAAAAAAATGTGATCTAACAAGAGAAGCAGAAAATATCCTGAGTGGTTGCCAAAAATATTAGTTCATATTTGTAGGTTTTGGGTTTTTTTTTGTCCTGGCTCCAAGGACCAGGTGATAGAGTGGACAGAAGGCAAACACCAGCTAAGGGCAAGGGCAAGGTCAGTGGAGGAAAAGGTGAGTGTAACATCAGAGAGGGACAGGAATAAGTGTCGATCAAGGACATAACAAGGCAACATTCATTTGTTCTTTCGTCCGATAACTATTAAGCACCAGACGGTGTATCAGAAGCAGGCAGTCTGCAGGGGAGGAAGAAAAAGTGCTCCACAGGGCAGTGAAGACAGGTCAACTCCTGGTGCCCCATCTAGATATCCCAGGCTCTAGCATTACCAAAAAACCCAGCTTGGGAAACGAGCATGGAGAAGCCAGAGGATCTGGGCTGGGGATGGCCCATTGTTCCCATCTTGACAAGACTCCCCCAGGTCCCTGGAAACCTGGGAAGTCCTTGGGGGAGCTGAGCCAACATTTGATCTACAGAAACTTGTTCCACATACAACCCAAATCGGTGCATAGTATTGGAAAAGTGAGGAAAGGGGGAAAGCCCGCAACCGGATGGCAGAATCTCTAAGCCAAGCCCTGGAAGGTCTTGGGAGCAAATGACTCCATGTCTCTGAGATGGGTTTCTTCATCTGCAAGATGAACACTACCGTCCCTTGTCTGGCGAGCCTCCTGGCAGGAAATGCGAAGGGGGAGAGGACTGGAAAATAATGGACAATTAACGAGAGAATGGCTCTGTGTTCAGGAAAAAGCCTCAAGTCCTTTCTCTGCCCAGGAAATGGAGAGCAGAGAGGACAGTTCACTGTTGGTATTTCGCACTGGAAAATAAGTGACAAGAGTTGGCAAAAAAGGGAGAGTGAGTCGGGTGAAGTTGGGGGTTTAGGAGACCTTTTTTGGGGGAAAATGTCAAGTCTCTGGGTGGCCAAGGACCCTGGCAGCCTTTCTGGGCCCTGGCACAACCTTGTGCCATTTTCCAAAACACAACCTTGGGGCTGGAGGCTGGGGATGTCTGGGCCTGAGCTCAGGAGGTGACCTTGGCTCCTGCCGCCCCCATGGGGTGCATGCCGGCCTCAGTTACCCTGGATTTTTACTCTACTGAACCAGAGAAAGGGAGTTTTCTCTTCTGAGAAAGGAACATTTCAGTGGCCAGGACGTAAGAAAGGGGAAGCCTCTCTGGCTCCTTCAGATGCAGCCCTGGCTGTCCCTCTGTTCCCATCTCCTCCCCCCATCACCACCTCCTTGCCCCCAGTTCCAGCGGGAGGAGGGCATAAAGCCTTCACCTCTGGGAGCTTCAGGGATGGTGGGAAACGCCAGTGTGGAACCCCCATTCTTTATGTCAAGAACTTTAAAATGCACGGAGCATCCATTCCTGCACAGCATGCAATTCTCTTCTATTCTAATTATATTCACAATTCAATTCAAAGGGTTGAACTTACCACCTGATGCATGCCAGGGGCACACGTAGGTCTGGTAGGAAGGCCACACACTTGGGAGTCATTTAAACCTGAGACCTAACATTTATAGCAGCAATCGCTTTTCCATATCAAAACAACGAGAAAGTGGAAATAAATGAATTGACCCCCTCCCCAGATTGAAAAGTTAGGGGGAAACCCAGGAAAGCTCAGAGGCAAGTTTTCTTTTATTTGTGTCTTTCTCATGGATGGAACACCCCATACGTGCCAGGCATCATAACTGATTTATCATTACGCCTTCACGCCGCACAACCCCACGAAGGCGGGACCGTTTTGTTGCCAACATTTCACAGAGGCAGGAAACGAGGCACAGAAAAGTTACAGAATCAACAGATGATTCAACCTGTCTGTGCTTCATCACCTTAATGAATATTGCTGGATTCCTGCAGGGCTGGGGCCCTGTGCCAGGCACCAGAGGGAGCACGGGGAGGTCTGTGCTGTCGCCCCCATCCTTTAAGTGTTCGGGGTCAAGTTAGGGTGTGGGCCGTCAGCCTTGTCCATCTGGGGAGCCCGGAGCAGGTGCTGTCCCCCAGGGGGAAGGACCACGCCTGTTCTCTGTCCCCACTGCCTGGACACAGATCTGCACACGCATGTCACACAGTGTCCAGTTATTTGTTGACCTGGTTCTCTTGTCTGGTTGTAAGAGGGCTCCTCGAGGGGCATGGCCTGAGTCCTGGGGATCTCTGTGTCCCCAGCAGCTAGTTCAGAGCCTGGCAAAAATGAGGGGTACAGTGCATTTGTGCCAGTGGGTGGGTCAATCAATGGATTAAATGATGACTAATGCCACAGCTCACCAGCGACACACACACACACACACACACACACACACACTGAACATTATTACATGTTATCTCTCAATTGCTCTTTGCAAAAATCCTCTGAGGAAGACACCATCATTATCTACCTTCCACAGATGGGGAAACTGAGCCACCAAGAGATACGGCCACTTGCTTAGGAGGGGTAGAGCCAGGGTGTGGACCCTGTTTTTGCTCTTAACCACTACCCTACACAGTTGGTTGTCTACAGTGGGGGCCGTAAGTGCTTGGACTTGGCTGGTGTGGTCACCAGGGTAGGGTCTGAATAGTCCGCAGACAGTCAGAGAGAAGGATGGTGAGGGGATATTCCGGAGGCAAGCATGTGACTTGTCCAGCAGACTGTTCAGATAGAGGGTTGGGGAGAGGTAAGGGAAAGGGTCCAGAGCTGAAGTGGGGCTTTGTCCCCTCACCTAGACAGCCATTGAAGGCTGCTGGGGCAAAGGCGAAGCTGGGAAGCCTGGGTTGGGAATCACCGGCAGGTTGGATGAGGAGGGTTGGGGAGAGACCAGGGCAGGATTGAGGGGAGATTTCTACAGTTGTCCCAGGGAGGAGGAGTGGAAGTCCTGAGCTCAGACACAGGCACAGGGGCTGGAAAGAAGGCATAAATTCAAGAGTCATCACAAGGGAAGGTTCCTTGGAAGCAGAGGGGAAAGTCTCCATGGGAACCATTGACTCCACCCCTGGGAAATTGGCCTCACTGGACTCACAGTTGCATTTTTAGTCACTCCCACAAGGCCCTGGGGTGATGGGTGTTGGTGGGGGGAAGAGGGTAGAAAGGTGGGGGTGGTGATCCCCCCTGGCCCTCAGATGATTTCAGTCTCTGTGTCTCTGCAATGTCAGGAATGGACTCAGACAGCAAGATAAACAGCTTAGTGACCTGGCCCAGGCCTAAGAATGATGCTGATAGTGACTGTGAATCAGCCCTGGGCTCCGGTCCAGGAGAGAGACATTTCCCAGCCAGCGGGAAGGGAACAAGCCAGCCACTGTTCTGGAAATTTCCACTCACATTATTCCCCTTTTAGAGGAAAGAAAGCTGAGGGCTGCAGAAGGGACACGACTTGTCCAAGGTCACCCAGCCAATAAGCAGCAGAGCCAGTGTTGGAGAAGCCTCCACAGGACCTGAGCCTGGGACACTGTCCTTGTGGCCACTTCCGGCTCACAACGCTTCCCCCTGCTGGACAGACACCTTCCTGAGTTATCTCCACTAGTCCAACCAGATGCTTCCTGGATTCGCACTGCCTTGGAAGTCCTTTCTTCTACGATAAATTCTGACAACCCAGAAGTCTGCAGCAAGGTATTTCTTGTTAAACATGCCAGGTGGTGAAGCGTTACTTAATAAATCCCATATGGATCCACTGATTATCAAAGGAGCATATGCAACGTATAAGTAGGCATTAGGATTGGTCAAAAGTGTTCCTATTTCCCCCCTTGTTGGCATATGGCAGGTAGGACTGCACGTCTCTGCTCTTGTTGGAAGTTAAGTGAAATCATATAAGTTACCCCGTCCTCTGAGATGTGAACAGAGTGATATGTGACCCTTATGCGGGGCTTTGGGAGCCAGTACACAATTTCGGCCACGTCTTCTCCCGGCTCAGCAGGTATGAAGGCAGGTGTGGAGACAGAGCCTCAGATGGCCTGGTTGCTGAGTGACTTACCACGAGTAAGGCCGCCTCCTTCGGGCCCACACCGGACGTGCAGGGTGAGCCAGAAATAAACTGGTTCATTTGGGGGTTGTTGCTAGCATAGTTTAGCTTCGCCCATTCCTACTGCCACAGACATTTGTATTTGGAAGTGAAGGGTTGCTGAAACAAACAAAAAACCAGAAGATGTGACATTCTTTTAGAGGTTCAGTGGCAGGCAGTGAGAAAACCGATGTTGGACCCTGGAAAGTTGATGATCCCTGTAGGGGAGGAGCTTTTGGTAAAATTATTTCTGTGGCTACTTGGAATGCACTCTAGGAAAAGTAGTTAGGAGTTAACGAAGCAGGTGACAAAGAAGTTTGAAGGTAGAAGTTAACAGTGTGGTTTTCTTAGTGTTGGCTGCCTTTGGCAAAGAACTGCAAAAAAGTGATGAGCTCGGAAATTGTGCAGTTAAGGATGGGTCAGCCCAGTACATGGGTGCCCATGGTAGGATGAGATCTGGAACATTTTGGGTCTTCCAATTCCAGGCGAGAAGAAGTAAGGGGCTGGACTTACTGGCTTACCTGAAACAACTAAAAAAAATATAGGAAACAATGGCTTCAAGATGCTGGACCTCAAGCAATAAAGAACAATGATCCCTAAGAGCCAAGAAACAAAGGAGGTGAGTCCTGGGATTGCCCCATCCCGCTGTCCTGAGAGAATTTCCAGGCCACAGAACGGGCAGAAGGAAACACGGACAGATCCCAGTGGACCCTCTCAGCTGAAAAGATAGAACTAAATTTAGGGAGATCAAGGCAGGTAGAATTCATAGGGCACAGAGGATAGATAAAGCCACAGAGAGAAGGAACTTGAGAGATCCCCAGAGGGCTCCCCTCAAGTCTTCACAGAGCACCGAGAAGCCCGTGCATGGAGGAAATGACATGGCGACCAGGGGAGGAACCACCTGGAAGAGTGAGAGGGATCAGTAGCACAGCCCACTCCGGGGCCGGGAAGAACGCTTGTCCTCCAGCCAGATGGAACAGCCTCGTAATTCATAGGGCATTGGGCAAAGCACTCAGAAGGCTCTCGCTTCAAGTAGTCGGGGATAGTTAGCTCTCAAAGGTGTTGTTTTGATGAAACGAAGTCACCACTGGCACCTTTACTATGGTACCGACTGCAGAGATATGGATTCCTTTGGGTTTGGCCTGTTATGATCTTGTGTCATGACCCAACTCTTCCATGAGCCCTTGAAGATAAAATAGTAGGGGCGCCTGGGTGTTTCAGTCGGTTGAGTGTCCAACTTCGGCTCAGGTCATGATCTCGCAGTTTGTGGGTTCAAGCCCCACATCTTGCTCTGTGCTGACAGCTCAGAGCCTGGAGCCTGCTTCGGATTCTGCATCTCCTCCTTTCTCTGCCCCTCCCATGCTCATGCTCTGTCTCTCAATAATAAATAAACATTAAAAATTTTAAAAAATAAAAATTAAATAAAATAGTATTCCTTGGTGCCAACAGGACCCTCAACTCAAATGACCATTCGGGCCCTAAAATCACATGATAATATATTTAGTTATCAAATGTTTATTTATTTTTATCTTTTTAATGTTTATTTATATTTGAAAGAGAGAGAGAGAGAGAGAGAGAGAGAGAGAGAGGGAGGGGCAGAGAGAGACAGAGACAGAATCTGAAGCAGGATCCAGGCTCAGAGCTGTCAGCACAGAGCCCGACGTGGGGCTCAAACCCACAAACTACAAGATCATGACCTGAGCCGAAGTCAGATGCTTAACCAACTGAGCTACCCAGATGCCCCTCATTGATTTTGTTTTTCACCACTACATACTTGCAGTGGGGGGAAAAAAAAAGTCATGTTCGGTTTAAGCATATACTTGATGAAGCAGTAAAAATTATTCATTTTACTAAATATTGAACCTTGAGTACATGCCTTTTTAATATTCTGATTCTGTGTGACAAAATGGGAAAAACGCACAAAGCCCTTCAGCTGCCTACAAAAGTATGAGGGTTATTTAGAGGACAAGGACTTGTGTGGTTGATTGAATCGTGAGCTAAACTTAGACACTTTTTCATGGAACACCATTTTTACTTGAAAGACAGATAAAGTATAGTTACCCAGACTCGGGTAGTTGGCAGACACAATCTTGAGAATGAATGAACTAAGCCTGCCACTTAAAGGAAAAAAAATTGACAATAATTGTCGCCAAATATAAAATTCAAGCTTTCAAGTGCAAATCAGAATTTTGGAAAATTTGTATTTGCCACTGTGAGATCGACAGCTTTCCAATACATTGTGGTTGGCCATGACATTAAGGAATGTTGTTTTTTATATTGTATATTGAGATGTATCAACATTTGGAAGATCTAAATAACTCAGTGAACCAATACTTTCCACATGCTTAGTGTGTGATGTTTGGAGACTGTGCATAGGCAGAAGATGCACTTGAAGTATTTTTCTTAAGAGAGAGAAAGAGTGAGTGCATGAGTAAGGGAGGCAGAGGAAAGAGAAAGAGAGAGAGAGAGGGAAAGAGAGAGAGAGAGAATCTTAAAGAGGCTACATGCCTAGCATGGAGCCCAACTCGGGGTTCGATCTCACAACCGTGAGATCATGACCTGAGCCAAAATCAAGTCTGACACTCAACAGACTGAGCCACCCAGGCGCACTGACAAATGGATATTAATGTAACCGAGTATGAAAAGTTCACTGATAGGATTTCAGGTTCCTCATTACAACCAAGCCTGGGTTTTTTGTTTGTTTTTTAAGTAAGCTTTGGGTCCGATGTGGGACTTGAACTCACGACCCTGAGATTGAGAGTTGCATGTTCTACCAACTGAGCCAACTAGGCACCCCTTACTGTAACTACCCTTTAAGAAACGACCACCTTCTGAACTTTGGTGCGCCATTAAAGCAGAATATTCACCATTATCTTATAATCTTAAAATACTTATCCTTTTTCTAACTACATATTTGTGTGGAGCCAGATTTTCTTTCTTTTTTTTTTTTAAAAAAAGCTTTTAAAAACAGCTTTATTGAGATATCATTGACATATAAAAATTGAAATACTTGGGGTGCCTGGGTGGCTCAGTCAGTTAAGTGTTGGACTCTTGATTTCGCCTCAAGTCATAATCTCACGGTCCTGGGATTGAACCCTGGCTGACAGGGTGAACCAGCTTGGGATTCTCTCTCCCTCTCCCACGGTCCCTCTCCCACTCGTGCTCTCTCTTTCTCTCTCAAATAAAAAAAAATTGTATATACTTAGGGTACACAACTTGATGTTCTGATATACATATTCATCATGAAAAGATCACCACAATCTAACATATTCATCACTTCACATAGTTACCATAGTGTGTGTGTGTGTGTGTGTGTGTGTGGTGAGAAGCAGAATTTCTTCAGATACTTTAACCAAAACAACATATCAAAGCAGATTGACTGCAAAGGCAGATACAAGAATCCAGCTGTTTTTCATTAAGTCAAACATCAGTGGGATTTCTAAAAATGTAAAATAATGCCACTCTTTTCACTGATTTATTTTTGAAAATATAGTTATTTTCATAACATGCATCATATTGATTATTATTTTATTTTATTTTACTTTATTTTATTTTATTTATTTTGAGAGAGAGAGAGCAAACACCAGCAAGCAGGGTAGAGGCAGGGAGAGAGGGAGAGGGAGAATCCCAAACAGGCTCCACGCTGTCAGCACAGAGCCCGTGCCCAACGCGGAGCTCAAACTCATGAACCCTGAGCCAAAATCAAGAGTCGGACGCCGAACTGAGCCACCCAGGCACCCCATTATTGTTGTTATTTTAAAATAAATTAATATTGGGGCACCTGGGTGGCTCGGTCGGTTGAGTGTCCAACTTCGGCTCAGGTCATGATCTCGCGGTCTGTGAGTTCGAGCCCCGCGTCGGGCTCTGTGATGACAGCTCGGAGCCTGGAGCCTGCTTCGGATTCTGTGTCTCCCTCTCTCTCTCTCTCTCTCTCTCTCTCTCTGCCTTCCCCCACTCACGCTCTGTCTCTCTCTCAAAAATAAATAAACATTAAAAAAATTAAAAAATAAATTAATATTGCAAAAATGTCTCCCTTTTTCTAGAAGGGAATTATGGATAGGCACTGCCCACCTGTGCCAGTTGTCAATTCATTGACTCTCAGTTCTTGAAATTCTACTGTAATGCAAATGCTTGAATTTAGGCACAAAAACTGAAACAGAAGCGTGTGATTGCCATTCTGTGATATAATAATTTAAAAAACGAATAGTTTTCCAAACCATCAATGCCTCAGAACTGTAATAAGCTCGTGTAACAGAAATGAGGACCCCCAGCTATCTGTCCTTCTCTGATGAGCCAAAGTGAGACCCAGGTCTGTGAGAACCTGAAGGCTGTTATATGACACCCGGTCCCCTCCTTAGGGGTCCCAGTGCCCTGCCTAGAGTGCAAGAAGGGCTAATGGGTCCAGAAATTCTCTTTTTTCTCCTACTGGGTCTAAGGAGGTTAGAAAATGACAATAAAGTTGACTTTTGGTGTTTTCGCAAACTTGTGAGTTTCCAGGGAAATACCTATTCACTTAGAGTGAACTTGAAGACCAGGCTTTAATCAAAATAACAGTCAGAGCCAAAGTGGGGCCAAATCAGTTGGGGCGATGGAGGCTCTGACCGTGCAGAGGAGAAGGGAGTGCAATCCATGAGTTAGAGCAACCACAGACTCCAGGGTCAGGGTCACACCCAGGACCCCCTCACAGTTACCAGCCCAAAGAGCACCGAAAACTAACCCTCTGCATCTGGAGTCGGCAATTTAGGGGGACACCACAAAAATCCAAAGACCCATCTCTCCCCCAGCTGCCACACCCTGTACGTTTTTACCTAATGAAACCAAGCATCGCTTAAAAAAACACACAACAAATTATTTTATGCAGTTTAGAGTTATTGGGGTAGATTAAAATATAATGTTTCTTGTCTCTGTTACCCAACGAATAGTGACTTGATGGAGCTCAGATCAATTACTGGGAAAGACAAGTAAAAGCGTATATTTCTTTGAACGTCTGAAGGAGACACAAGTAAGTGGGAGACCTGATACCTGGATATACTTTATCTTGCCCCTCTAAATGGTACCCATGTTATGAACAAGACTCTCCCCTTCCCCCATGCCAGCCATCTGATACTCGATACATACTTATTAAATTGAAGTTACAACACCCTGACCATTTACTCTGCAGGAGGAACTGGCAAACTTCTCCTGTGCTGGGCCAGATAGTAAGTATTTAAGGCTTTCTAGGCCACCCATGGTCCCTGCAGCAAAGACTCAGCTATGCTGTTGTAGCATGAAAGCAACCGTGGACAAAAGTAAACGCAGCTGTTCCAATAAAACTTTATTTACAAAAAAACATACAATGTGCTAGCTTCGCCTGTAGGCTACCGTTTGTTAACTTCTCTTCTAAGGTGTAGCCACCAGAATCTGCCCGTGAAGTTGCCTATCAGTGTCTTGTGGGTTTGAGCTCTGCATCGGGCTCTGTGCTGACAGCTCAGAGTCTGGAGTCAGCTTCGGATTCTGTCTCCGTCTCTCTCTGCCACTCTCCTGCTCGCGCTGTGTGTCTCTGTCTCAAATATAAAAAATAAACATTAAAAAAATTAAAAAACATAATATCTGAAACTTAGAAAGAAAAGAAAAAGTGGTATTGGGGAAAAAATATGATCAGAGACAAAAAAATGAATATTTAGTTATAATAAAATACAGTTCGTCAGGAGATCCCAAATCCTAAACATGTATAGTTTTACTAAGATAATTTTGAAGTGCATGAAGCAAAATTTATAGAACTGCAAAGATAAATAGACAGATTCACAATTATTGTTGAAGATTTCAACACTTTTTCTCAATTACTGATAGAGCAAAATTACAAAAAAAAATCAGTAAAGGTAAAAAACACCTGAACACTTTGAGCAAATTGGACCTGACATTTATTGAGCATCCACTTACCAATAGCATACATATTTTTTAAAAGTGCACGTGGAACATATATCAAGATGCCATGAACACAAATCTCAGCATATTGAAGGACTGAAAATAAAGTCCGTTTAATTCCAACAAAATGGAATTAAACAGAACTTCCAAATATGTAGAAATTAAACAACACATTTCTTGATTCAAAAAGGAAATCACAGGGGCATCTGGGTGGCTCAGTCAGTTAAGCATCTGACTCTTGATTTTGACTCAGGTCATGATCTCAGGGTTGTGAGATCGAGTCCCATGTTGGGCACTGTGCTGGGCATAGAGCCTGCTTAAGATTCTCTCTCTCTCTCTCTCTCTCTCTCTCTCTCTCTCTCTCTTCCTCTACCACTCTCTCTCATGCTCTCTCTCTCTCTCTCTAAAAAAAGGAAATCACAAAAGATATTTACAAAGATACCTTAACTAGGTGATTACGAAAACTCAACATAGGGGCACCCAGGTGGCTTGGTTGGTTAAGCATCTGACTTCGGCTCAGGTTATGATCTCATGGTTGGTGAGTTCAAACACCGAGTTGGGCTCTGTGCTGACAACATGGAGCCTGCTTAGGATTCTTTCTCTCCCTCGCTCTCTGCCCCTCCCCCACTGGCACTCTATCAAAAATAAATAAACAAACATTAAAAAAAAAGAAAACTTGACATAAAATTTGGGGGTTACTGCTTGATGAAAATTTTTGGCTTTGAATTTTTATTTTAGAAAGATATTTTTATCAATGTTTCTAGCTTCATTCTGAAAAAAAAAAATTAGGAGAAGAAGAGCAAATAATACTCCAAGTAAACGGAAAGAAATAATAAGGAGCAGAAACAGACAATGGACAAATAATTGAGAGCTTCAACAAAACCAAAAGTTGGCTTTCAGAAAGACCAATAAATTGAAAAACTTGTGGCAAGATTCATCTGAGAATGAGAGAGAGAGAAGATACATATTGCTAATGTGATTGAGCGCCTGAGGTTCAGCTCAGGTCACGATCTCACGGTTTGGAGTTCAAGCCCCACGTCGGGCTCTGTGATGACAGTGCAGAGCCTGCTTGGGGTTCTCTGTCTCCCTCTCTCTCTCTCTCTCTGGTCTTCCACCTCTTGTGTCTGTTTCTGTCTCTCAAAGATGAATAAATGTTAAAAAAATTTTTTTTAAAAATTACTAACATAATGAACGAAAGAGAAGACATAACCACAAACTCAAGAGACCATAACAGCATGGTTAGGGAGTGTGATGAACAACTTTATGCCAATAAAATCAACAAATTGGATGAAATAGCCAACTGCTTAAAGACAAAACTGCCTCACAAGGAAATAAGAAACCCACAGTAGCTTTATATGTGTTATGAATACGTATCTTGAGCTTTGTGGTATCTCTCCTTAGACTTGTTTGTGTTACCTACTGTGGCCCACTTTGATCGATGGGACTGGCATAATGCGAAAGAACATGAGCAAATAAAATGCTGGGGCTACTTGCTCCTAAATTGATAAGCACGTATAAAGCAAAAATCAGTAAATAGAGTTATGCTTATCAAGACGCTAAATATGCAAAGCACGCTGATGAAAAACACTGTATCTCCTGACCAGAGAGAGTCAGGGACTCAGGTATGATGTTGGTCACATCATCCTCAAGCTTGGCTGCCTGTGTTCCTCCAAGAAACACTGAACTGTCAGGGATCAGAAGACACCTGATCTTGATTTAGGGAGAGAAAAAGGCTGATTCAGGGATTCAGGTTGTCTACCCCATCACACCTTTTAAGCTTGCTTTCGCCATCTAATTTTCAAAAGAAAGAATTGCTTGAAAGTGTAATGTTTCATTAAGTCATTGGGGGTGTCTTAGTTCTGCTTCTGCATAATGTTTTTGCTAAAATCTGAGTAAAATTGAAATTGAAACTGAAATTGGAAACTCAAGCACAAAGCATAATTTATTAGAGAAACTGGGTTAGTAATTTAAAAGCTTCCCCCCCAAACAAAACACTCCAGATCCAGATGGCTTCACCAGTCAATTCCAGCACACCTTTAAGAAAGGGATAATACCAACTTTAAATGAATTCTTTCAGAAAAAGGAGGAGGAGGAGAGAACATGTCCCAACTCTTTGTGAGATCATCATATCCTGATACTGAAACAACATGAAGACATTATTAAAACAACAACAACAAAAAAGGCCATAGACTAGTATCTCTCATGAACATACACAAAAAAATCCTTACAAAATATTAACAAAATAGAACTTACAAAAAGCCAATTATTAATCCTGAAATAAATCTTAAAGATATCCTTACAAAATAAAACTCGTGGTATTTTAAGGGATAATACATCGTGCGAAAGTAGAGTTTTCCCTAGGAATGCAATCATTAACTGCAGTGTTTTAACATTAACAATGAATCTGTGGAATTTACCATGTGAATAGAATGAAGAATAAAAATCATATAGCCATCTCAATAAATGCAGAGAAAGTATTTGAGAAGATTCAACAGTAGTTTGTGGCAAAAATTCTCGATAAACTGGGAACAGAAAGGAACTTTCTCCATAAACTAGGAACAGAAACAAAGATCACCTGAATTAGAAACTGTCTTCATTCATAGACAACATGATTGGGCACATAGAAAAATCCTAAGGAATTGTTTTTTTAAGAAAAGCTACTCGAACCAATGAGGGACTTTAGCCAGGTGAGGGGGTACCAGGCCAATATGCAAAATCAACTGTTTTTCCCTAGCAACCACAACTCGAGATCAAAATTTAACAAAATAACATTTACGGCATTACCAAATAACAGGGAATACTTAGGGATAAACTTGACAAAAGACACGGAAGACCTGTATTCTAAAAGCTACAAAGCGTCGCTGGGAGAAATCAAAGAGGACCCATATCCACGGAGAACTATATTCTGTTCATGGATTGGAATATCGCTAAAACAGTAATCCGCCCTACGCTGACCAACAGATTCAAAGCAATCCCAACGAAATCCCAGCAGGCGCCCGCTTTAAAAATGGACAAACTTATTCTAGATTGTACATGGAAGTATAAAAGACTTAAGCTAGACGGAACAATTGGGGAAAAAAAGATGTTGGAGGACTCCTATGACCTGATTTTGGTGCTTCCTATGAAGCCCAGGAAAGTTTGGTGCTGGTATTGAAATAGTCACAAATCAGTGGAACAGAATAAAGACTAAAATAATAATAATAATAATAATAATAATAATAATAATTCAGATACACACTCCATTGGTGTTTGGGTTTTGACATATTTCAATAAAGGGAAAGGACAGTCTCAACACATGGTGTGGGAATAAGTAGATGTCTGGATTTGGGGTGTGGGGGGAATGAACCGAAATGCCTTCTGAACGCCACACATAAAAATCAACTCAAAATAAGTAAGAGACCTAAAGGTAAAACTAGAAAACTTGCAGGAAAAAGAAATAGGGGATAATTTTTGCAACTTTGGGGTAGGCAAGGATTTCTTAGCTAGGACATAAAGAGCATAAGGCGTGAAAAGAAAAAAAAGGATCACTTGGTCTGTGTATTAGTCAGCTAGAGCGTCCGCCACAGGCTGGGGGTGCTGAAGGAACAGAAATGTTTATTCTCAAGATTCTGGAGGCTGGAAGTTCAAGATCAAGGTGATGGCAGGTTGGTTTCTAGTGATGCCTCTCCTTGGCTTGCAGATGGCTGTCTGTGTCCTCACATGGCCTTTTCTTTGCACACCTGCATCCCTGGGGTCTCTTCCTTTTCCTCCGGGACACCAGTTCGATCAGATTAGGGCCTCATCTTCATGACCTCATTTAACCTCAGTTACCCTCTTAAAGGGCCTTACCTCCAAATTCAGGAGCACGGGCTTCACTTGCGGGTCAGGGCTTCAGCCTATGAATTTTAGGGGAAACACAACTCAATTCATAACAGTCTTTATCGAAACTAAAAATTGTTGCTCTTTGGAAAACACCTTTAAGAAGTGACAAGACAAGCCATAGGCCAGGGGAAAATATTCACTTTACGTGTCATATATCTGACAAAGGACTTATATCCTGAATACAATAACAGCCCTGAAAATGTCCAATGGATTGGAAGAGACAGTCCACAAAAGAAAATGTAGGAGTGGCCAGAAGCAGGTGAAAAGGTGCCTGACGTTATTGTCATCAGGGAAAGGAAACTTAAACACCGCCATGACCTGTAACTACAGAGCCATGAGAGTGGTTGGCACTAAAACCCGGAACATTTCAGGAATTGGAAGGATGTGGAGACGGGGAATAGTGGTGATATTGTAAAACGGTATTGCCTTTTCAGAAGGTTTGGGTGGTTTTTATAAAGTGAAGCATGCATTCAGCCTACGATCCAGTAATCGTACCTCTGGGCATTTCCCAGGAGGTATGAAAACATGCGTCCATGAAAGGCTCACACATAAATGTTTATTAGCAGCTTCATAAAAGCCCCAAACTAAAAATAACCAAAGTGTCCATAAACTAGTGAGTGGATAAATAAATTGTGGTTCATGCATATAATGGACTATTAATCAGCAATAAAAAGGAATGACTATCGATACATACGGCCATGTGGATGGATCTCAAAATAATTGTGCTGTGTGAAAGAAGCCAGTTGTAAAAGAACACATACTTAGAATTCCGTGCATGTGAAATGCTGGAAACCCTAGAGACAACAAATCTTTGCTAGAGTGACAAAAAGCTGATTAGTGGTTGCCTCGGGCTGGTTGAGGACCACTCTGATGGACTGGGACAGGGCACAAGCACATTTGTGGGGGGTGAGGAGACTTCTTTACCTTGCTTTTGATGTTATTTATACGAATGCATCCATGTGTTAGAACTCTTCATACTGTACCCTTTAAATAGATTCATTTTAGGGGCACCTGGGTGGCTCAGTCGGTTGAGTGTCCGACTTCGGCTCAGGTTATGATCTCACAGTTCGTGAGTTCGAGCCCCACATTGGGCTCTGTGCTGACGGCTTGGAGCCTGGAGCCTGCTTTGGATTCTGTGTCTCCCTCTCTCTTTGCCCCTCCCCTGCTCATGCTCTCTCTCTCTCTCTCTCTCTCTCTCTCTCTCAAAAATTAATAAACATTCAAAAAGAAGTTAAATAGATTCATTTTACTGTGTATAAGCATATACGCATATGTGTGCATGTATCACATACGTATAAATAATAACTCAATAAAGCTGATTAAAACAATTAAAAACACTCAGCAAGCCAAGCTTCACTCTCTGCCCAGCAGCCTGTTCCATAAACAATGCTGACAATTTTGACCTCCTCCGTGGATTGTGGTTTCTGTGCTGGGGACAGATGTGAATTAGGTTGAATTTGAGACACGAGTCTAGGGATTTTCACTGAGTAAGCAAATAGCAGAAATTGCATTTCTACTTTTTAATGAAGAATATTTTCCCCAAACCCTGTAAAAGCCTCTGTCAAGAGTTGGGTTAGCCTCAACTCAGTAACTCATAAAGCCTGGTTGAATCTCATGACCCAGACTGAGGGACACTCTCTTCTTCTAAATTATGACAAGCTAACCAGTAATTCACTTCAAGGCATCTGTAGTCTTTCCTGACCTTTTTGACAATGTACTTGGAAAATAAAGGTTGTATTCTCTCCACCCCTGGAATTCTGAATGACTTATTTCAGAAAAGGCTTCAATTTATATGTCTGTCATTTTAGACCATAATAGGCCCCATTAATGGTTAAATGATGTTAGTTTGCTTTATTTTGGGGTTTTAGTGGGGGGTTTTTGGTGGGTTAAGCTGCCTGACTGAGAGGGGCAGATTTATCTGATTTAGTTATACCCAGATGTGCCTAAATATAAGACAGAGAAGAGCAAATACTGAGTAGGAATTTTAGTGAATTTGTTGTATTTCTCATAAATTCCTGTGGGTTTCTTTTGGCACCAGAATTTAATTTATTATTCTCCATTCCTTTCAAATAAAAATCTGATGCAATAGTTAGGGCCAGTGTCAGGCTGGGAACCTCCCCTTCTAATCAGCTGCTGCAACACAATATAAATCAATTCAGCAAGCATCCCTAGAGCATTTGTTTTGTACTCAGACCCTTGGTGAGCCCGATGGAATAGTCAGAGAAGGTTCTGGCTTCAAGGAGCCCACAGTAAAAAAAAAAAAAAGTGGCTGGACTTGGAGCTAAAACAACTAAATTTTAGTTAGAATTCCTCCACGTAATTAGCAGCATTCATTCAAGAATGCTACTTAACTTGGGGGTGCCTGGGTGGCTCAGTTGGTTAAGCAACCAACTTCGGCTCAGGTCATGATCTCACGGTTCGTGAGTTGGAGCCCCGCATCAGGCTCTGTGCTGACAGTTCGGAGCCTGGAGCCTGCTTCGGATTCTGTGTCTCTCTCTCTCTCTGCTTCTCCCCTGCTCATGCTCTGTCTATGTTTCACTCTCAAAAATAAATAAACATTAAAAAAAAAAAAAGAATACTTCTTAACTTCTTTGCTAAATGAATTTTATGAACTGCAGTGCCATGATTTTCAAATTAGAAAATTTTATCCCTATGTACTCTACCGGATTAAGGCGAAGGTCAAAGAGGATAATGCTTAGGATGTCAGTTTATAAAATATACATGCAATACAGTTGTAAAGTTCATTTATTAGAATATGATTGAGGGAGGTAAGCCTAAGACAACGGGTTGAAAAGTGTATGAAAATATATATGCTTTATTTGTGTGTGCCTTCATAGAACAGCAAAAATGGATTGGGGGGGTGGAGAATACTTCTGATTGACTTGAAAATCATTACATCAAGATTTTATTTGATTTTATTTTTTACATTATTATTTTATTTTTAAAAATGCTTATTTATTTTGAGGGAGAGAGAGTGTGTACACATGTGAGTGGGAGATGGGGCGAAGACAGAAAGAGAGAGAATCTCAAGCAGGCTCCATGCTGTCAGCACAGAGCCCATTGTAGGGCTCAAACCCACAAACTGTGAGATCATGACCTGGGCCTAAATCAAGAGTCTCAGGCTCAACTGACTGAGGCACCCCATTAAAACAATATTTTAAAGGATAACAAGGTATAATTCCACTTTGGACTATGATGGAGAAGCTTGTGTCAAAGGCAAGTTTTCATTGAGGCTGACTAAAAAAGCTGGATAAAATATTTATTTAAATGTCTTGGTAGAGTTGTAGGACTCCCAAGGTAGTCACTGTTCAAGGGGCCAGGATTTTGGAGAAATAAAGAAATCTCTTCGAAAGATTTCAATGTTTGGTCATCTTTCTTCCCATTGGGACACTTGGTGTAAGGGGAGAGGTGGAGGGCCTGGCCAAGGTTACCCACAAGTAGGCAGAGAAGCCAGCAGAACTTTAGGTCGTCTCACAGAGCAAGGAAGCAAAAGCAGTTCCTGACTGCCAAACCAGCCAGGACTCGAGGAGTCCAGATTCAAGAGACAATCTGCCAACCCTTAGTTATGCAGGGTAAGACATCAAGTGAGATTTAAATTCATGATTTGCCAAGGATAAAGGACCCAGGAATGGCACTAGGTTCAAAGCTGGGACCGCTGGAGGGCTATGGGTGGGGTGAAAGATCAACCAGAGGAAGACCGAGTCTTACAAAGCCCAAAATTAGGCCACAGTCAGTTAAGTCCTTGGCTGAACTGAGGCAGGCAGACGGCCCCTACTCCAGCTGCTTGCCGGAGGATAGGGTGAATCCCCTACAGAAGAGGATGAGAACATCCAAAGCCTCCACACATTTTTGTATAAGCCCTCCAGTATCCAATCAGAAAACCAGATGTACCAAGTTCAGGCCAAGAGGAAAAATCAGACAAGAAGAACAGACAGGGAAAACAAACCCACAAGTACCTAGATGTTAGGGTTGTCAGTCACTAACTTTGAAATAACTGAACAATGTTCATGAAAACACATACAGAAAAACCTTGGTTTATGAGCTTAATTTGTTCCAGAGACATGCTTGTAATGCAAAACACTTGTATATCAAAGCGAATTTCAAGAACCACTGACTTAGTTGTGATCATGTGACATTCGGTGACACATACTACTCGTATTGCAAGATATCACTCATTTATCAGGTTCAAATTTATTAAAAAAGTCTGCTCATCCTGCAGAACACTCGCAGAACAAGTTACTCGCAATCCAAGGTTTTACTGTATAAACCTTGTTTATAGGTTTAAACCTGTATAAAGGAAAAATAAACAGGGCTAACAGGAGAAACAGACAAAATTACAAGTACAAGGGGAGACTCTAATATATCTTTTTTAGAAACTGATGAAACAAGCAACAAAAATCTATAAGGTTAGAAATCAGGGTGACAGGGTTGACAAAATTCACGTAGCTGGCACACACAAAAGCTGCACCTAACATCAGTGGAAAACAGATTCATTTTAAGTGCACATGAAACATTTATCAGCATTGACCACATGCTAACCCATAAAGCAAATCTTAACAAATTTCAAATAATAGGAATGATCCAAAGTATGTTCTTTGACTCTAGTGTACTAAGTCTAAAAATCAGTAGGACAAAGATAATGAAAAAACTCCCAGATGTTGGAAAATTAATCATGCTTCACTTGGATCGAAAAAAACACAATAGAATTAGAACTGAATGATATGACAAATATGACATAGCAAAACTTGTGCAGCTAAAGCTGTGCTTAGAGGAAAATTTATAACCTTAAGTGATTCCATTAGAAAAGAAGAAAGGCTCAAATCAATATATCTAATATTCACCTAACTATACAGTAGGGGATACCTAGGTGGCTTAGTTGATTAAAAGTCAGACTCTTGGGGCACCGGGGTGGCTCAGTCAGTTAAGCATCTGACTCTTGATTTTGGCACAGGTCATGATCTGATGGTTTGTGAGTTTGAGCCCCAGGTCTGGCTTTGTGCTGACAATGTGGAACCTGCTTGGGATTCTCTCTCTCTCCCTCTGTTTCTGTCCCTCCTCTTCTCTCTCTCTCTCTCTCTCTCTCTCTCATCCCTCCCTCTCTCTCTCTCTCTCTCTCTCAAAAAATAAATAAATAAACTTAAAAAATTAAAACAAAAGTCCAACTCCTGATTTCAGCTCAGTTCATGGTCTCACAGTTGGTGAGATTTCTCCACACTGATAGTGTGGAACCTGCTTACAATTCTCTCTTTCCCTCTATCTCTGCCCCTCTCCCCTTTCAAAATAAATAAATAAACATTTAAAAAAGATACAGCAGAAGCTATGCTGAGAGAGAGAGGTATAGCCTTAAATTCCTGTGTGAAAAGAAGGCTGAAAATCAGTTGTGTAAATCTCCATCTCAAGAAATTAGAAAAAGAATAGCCAATTACATCCAAAGAAGATAGTAGGGAGGAAATAGTAGATATAAGAGCAGATATTAATGAAATAGAACATAAATAATAAAAGAAAATCAACAAAACCAAAAGTTGGTTGTTTGAAAGATTAAGAAATTGATAGGCCTCTGGAAAGACTAATTAAGAACAAAGGGAGAGGGTATAGATTCCCAATATCAGTGATGAAAAAAGAAATATTCACTATGAATTTATACAGGCCATAGCAGCGTAGTTAAGAGCAGAGTTTCTAAAGCCAGCATGCCTAGGTCTTTAGGGTTTAAAATAGAATTAATATTCTATTCTATTCATTCTAATTCATATAATAGAATAATATTCTATTCTATTCATGACAGCCGAGATAAGGAAACAACCTAAGTGTCCATCAATGGATGGATGGATAAAGACATGGTATACACTCACACAACACACACACACACACACACACACACACACACACACTCACACATTGGAATAGTCTCCAGCCATGAGAAAGGGCATCTTAGTGTTTGCAACAACATGGATGAAACTTGAGGGCATTACGCTAGGTTCAATAAGTAGGACAGAGAAAGACAAATACTGTATGATATCACTTATTTGTGGAAAGTAAAAAAGCCAAACTCATAGGAACAGAGTAGAATGGCGGTTGCCAGGGTTGGGGTGGGGACAAAGGGGAGAAGTTGGTACAGACTTCCAGTTATAAGATGAATACCTTCTGGGGATCTAACATAGAGCATGGTGATTACAGGTAATAATGCTGTATTATATACTTGGAAGTTGCTGAGAGAGTAGATCTTAAATGTTCTCATCACAGAAAAGAAATGATAATTATGTGACATAATGTTGGCGTTAGCTAAGGCCACTGTGGTAGCCATTTTTCAATGCGTTAAGTGTATCAAATCAACAGGTACACCTTAAACTTGAGCCATGTTATATGTCAATTATATCTCAATGAATCTGGACAAAAGCGAAATAGAACAGAAATATGAATGTAGAGTTAACAGTGTAGAATTAACCTGCCCGACAGTTTTGGAAACTTCTCGGCCATGGTCTTTTTAAGTATGGCTTTTCCCCCATTTCTTCATTGTTCTCCTTCTAAGACTCCAGTCACACAAGCTTATGGATGTTGCTCCTGTGTTTGCACAACTTTCTGAAGTCAGATCTCCTCGGCCCTTGTCTGCCCTGGCCACATGCTCCGCAGGCTACTCGGACCCGGTTTCTCCCAAGGAGTCATCTGGAGAGTACTTCTGTCCTGGGGTGGGGGCCGTGGGGGCACGACCAACCACACATGCGTGATGCCCAGCTGGATCAGGGGCTCCCCAAGGGTGAGGGGCTCCCCAAGACCCTGCATGCTCTGCCTTTGCCCCTGTATAGGCAGGTTTGGGCCTGGAGCTGGACAGCTAGGGCGTGCCGTCTAGAATAAGTGACCAGAAAGCACAGCCTGAGCTTCTCTTCCTGGACTGGAGGTCATTCCAGGGCACTGAACTAAGGGTCTGGAGGCCCAGGGTCTGAGGGACCAAGCCCATCTGGCTTACTCCATGTCTTTTAAGGCCCCTTGACCTCTCCGTGTTTACAATTATAAAGAGAAGACCTGTTTTTTCCTGCCGCCAGCCTTCAACTCCCGCCTCCCCTGGCTCCATCTGAAAGGAGCAAGAGACGTCATCATGGGGTTACCAGGGAGCCCCTGGGAAGCCCTAGGGTGGAGACCAGCCCCTGCGTGTTTCTTCAGCTGCAGCTCAAGTGCAACTGTAGCAGAAAAGACTGCCTGGAAGAAAGCATCTAGATGCCAGGGGAGGAGAGCCCTGAGGCAGGAGAGAAGAGAGGAGGAAATTGGGAGGGAGCAGGAAAGGGTGGGGGGACATGGGGGAGGGGAGAAGCAGAGGGGTAACAGAAGGGGACCGAAAGCAGAGGGACAGCGGAGGAGAGGATCTTGTCCCTAGGTCATGGCCACCTGCACTTTTCACATGCTGGCTGAAAGAGGATTCGCATTTTGCCAGAGATGGTGCCTCGACTCTTAGAGCGAGAAGCACTCACGTGGGATTTCAGGCACAGCGTTCTCAAGTGCCTGAGATGCCCCTCGGGCTGCGAGGCTCTTGACTTCCCTGCCTGGATTTAGGATTCACCCCGGGAATCTGGAACCGAACCCTGGCAACCCAGAGCTGGAAAAGAGAGAAGGCCTTTCTTGAGTGTTTTCAAAAGCCTCTGCTCTTTCAAAACAACTTTTCAGCGAGAGGCTTGAAACCCAGAATCACTCCCGAAGCAGAACAGGGCCTCCCTCCAAGCCCATGTTCTAGACCACAGAAGCTTCTCTGTCACCCTGGGATGGCGCGCTCACGCTTTCTGTGGCCTCACAAGCACACGGCCGGTGTGAGGAATGTCATTTCAAAGCTGGGGTGGCCAGATCGATCATAAATCACCGTCCCACATGTATGGTTTGGCTCAGTGGCCCTTCTGGGAGAGGGGATTCAGGGCAAAGGAATCTCCCTGATGGTTTTTCCAAAGGCGCAGTCCTGTGCTTCATGATTCTGGCCCTTGGAGGCCCCCCTTTACCTCTGCCCCGCCCTTAGACAGGACCATCTGCTCCCTGGGCCCCCAGACTCTGGAAGCGAAGGCGGCCTGTGGCCTGAGTGGTGGATGGAGAAGGCGGTCCCTCTGGTCGGTGGGGAGGAGGGACAAGAAATAGCGGCTGCAAAACAGAGGGCATGAGCCAGTCACTGCTGGCAGGGGGAGGCTGCTTTCCAAGTGGAAAGTGGTGAGAAGTATGTTGGAATCCGCCTCCAAAATCATGGAAATTTTTTTTTTCCTAATGTCCTTTTCAAACACATACTTTGAAAAAATATTTAAAGGCAGGGGAAATTAATTAGGGCCCTTTGTGCTGGAATCGCCTTCCCAGAGCTCCTCTGGCTGGAGAAGTAAAAATAGAACCTGTCAGGGGTTGAAAATGCACTGCAAACAAAGATCATATTTAAGAGCCCAACCAAGCATGGCCATCCAAATAGCAAGAAAGGGGCTGATTATTTCCATCGCGGTGGAGGGAAATGGTGGCAGTCTTCTTGGGGTCCCTGGGAACAGCCCCCAAACTGGAAAACCCCCAGGAGGCTGGGAGGAGAGGCATTTCCAAGGGACAGACCCCGATTATGCCCCTCAAATAATCATCACTTTTGTCCTAACTCTGTTACTGCGGAGGAGAAAGGAAAGTCAGGAAGGAAGAGCGGAGGCAGAGTTTGGAGGGTATTAAAAAGCTCTTTCCACTCCTGCAACATGTTGACCTTTTGAATCTATCCTCAGCTACCCCCTGGGACGTAGGCCTGGTGGGAGTTTTCATGTTCTCCAAATCAGAATGCGGGACAAGTTCGAAGTAACACGAAGGTGTGCCTGGCGGGCCACAGAAGGCCCAGAGGTCAGAGGTCAGAGTCTCAGCCTGGTTTCAGACAACACAGAGGGGATGAGAGCAGGCTTTGGAGCCAGAGAGGCCCAGGAGAAGTCTCAGTTCAGCCACTTGCTGGCACGTGGGACAATGGGAGTCACTCGGAGCCTCGGTTTACCCATCTACAACATTTCCTCCCGGGGTCTTCAGGCCTAAGTAGACCTCACTTATTTTTAAGAGCCAGAGAGAGAGTGAGCATGAGTTGGGGAGGGGCAGAGAAAGGGCGAGACACAATCTGAAAGCAGGCTCCAGGCTCTGAGCTGTCAGCACAGAGCCTGACACGGGTCTCAAACTCACAGACCAGGGGATCATGACCTGAGCCGAAGTAGGACGCTTAACTGACAGCCACTTAGGCACCATTGTCAAATTGGTTTCCATAGACTTCACTTTTATTATTATTATTATTATTGTTATTTTTTTAACATTTATTTATTTCTGAGACAGAGAGAGAGAGAGTGAATGGGGGAGGGTCAGAGAGAGAGGGAGACACAGAATCTGAAACAGGCTCCAGGCTCTGAGTGGTCAGCACAGAACCCGACGTGGGGCTCGAACTCACGGACTGTGAGATCATGACCTGAGCCGAAGTCAGACGCTCAACTGACTGAGCCACCCAGGCACCCCTTATTATTTTTAATTTTATTTTTTACTTTTTAAAATGTACATCCAAATTAGTTAGCATATAGTGAAACAATGATTTCAGGAGTAGATTCCTTAGTGCCCTTACCCATTTAGCCCATCCCCCTTCCCACAACCCCTCCAGCAACCCTCAGTTTGTTCTCCATATTTATGAGTCTCTTCTGTTTTGTCCCCCTCCCTGTTTTTATACTATTTTTGTTTCCTTTCCCTTATGCTCATCTGTTTCTTAAAGTCCTCATAGGAGTGAAGTCATATGATATTTGTCTTTCTCTAATTTCACTTAGCATAATACCCTCCAGTTCCATCCACGTAGTTGCAAATGGCAAGATTTCATTCTTTTTGATTGCTGAGTAATACTCCATCGTATATATGTACCACATCTTCTTTCTCCATTCATCCATCGATGGACATTTGGGCTCTTTCCATACTTTGGCTATTGTGGATAGTGCTTCTATAAACATGGGGGTGCATGTGTCCCTTCGAAACAGCACACATGTATCCCGTGGATAAATGCCTAGTAGTGCAATTGCTGGGTCATAGGGTAGGTCTATTTTTAGTTTTTTGAGGAACCTCCATCCTGTCTTCCAGAGTGGCTGTACCAGCTTGCATTCCCACCAACAGTGCAAAAGAGATCCTCTTTCTCCGCATCCTCGCCAACATCTGTTGTTGCCTGAGTTGTTCATGTTAGCCATTCTGACGGGTGTGAGGTGGTATCTCCTTGTGGTTTTGATTTGTATTTCCCTGATGATGAGTGATGTTGAGCGTTTTTTCATGTGTCGGTTGGCCATCTGGACGATAGACCTCACTTTTAAATGTCCTCATGAGAATGAAAAGAAAGGAGGTGTCTAAAATCTTAGCACAGTGCCTGGAAAATAGGGGCCACTCAGTGAACCCCTGCTATCATATTTATCACTGTGCTGTGACAGGGACACTGGGACCAAGTTGCTGGAGAGGCAAGAACAAAGCAGTCATCAGGAACATTCCACACTTGAGGCTGCCTCTGTCACGGCACGAGTCCTAAAATAGGAGTCAAAGGTCCTCTGCGGCATGTGACCTTGGGATAACCACATGATCTTTAAGTCTCAATATCCGCATCTGTAAAACGGGGGATAATAACATGCTGGGTGGCTGAGACAGTGCTATGTGTTCAGCATACTGTTTCTTCTTCCTGGGTTCTAGCATCCCGGCAGCCAGATCAGAGAACACCGGGAGGGCCCCCCTCCTCCTCATCTCCTGGGCCAGGCGCGGTCCCTGCGGCACCTGCCTCGTGCTCCTTCAGTATCCACAGGGTAACTCGGGGATGGAGGGAGTAGTGTGTACCAAGAGCATCAGCGGAGTGTGGCAGTCATGAGCGAGGACCTGGGCCAGCTGACCGCGCTGCGACTCCTGACTGTGCCCTTACTGTGTGACTTTGGACAGTTTACTTAACCTCTCTGTGCCTCGGTAGCCTCACCTGCACAATGTCATGAGGATTTAAATGAGATACTTCACAAAAAGCGCTTACGTGTAATAAGTACCTCCAAAATGTTGGCTCTCCTGAGTGTTTCCCTTTACAGATGAGGCGGTTCAGAGAGATAACATGCTTTGTCCGTGGACATACATCTAGGAAGAGGCTGAGCCTGGAAGTGAAGGCTGTGTGACTCCACAGCTGGCCCTCACCTCCCTGTACCTGCGGCAGAAACTCTGTGCCCCACCAGGAGGCTCCAGGAGAAGAAACCGTTACCAGCCTCTGGTATCATGGTCACCATCACTGCCACCACCTCCTACTTTGGAATAGCACTTTACAGTTTTAACTATCAATTTCTACATTCTGTCTGGTGACATCAGAAATTCTGATTCCCCCTTTGCAAAACCAAAACCCCCTGAAGTTTGGAGAGAGTGATAACTTACCCACAATGGTTCATTTTAGAGTGGGCAAGGTAGGATTTGAACCCAGGAGCCCTTCCTCCACACAGCAGTGTCACTGGGTAGTACACGAGGGCACCTTCAGGCCTGCCTTAACCAGCCACATTTTTCTCCATGGCCTGTTTCTCTCTTTCTAGGTTAGCTTCTAGCTTCTCTGGGGAAGGGTGGCCCGGGGGTTGCTGGCTCTGGGGGACCAGGACGATGCCGTCTCACAGCTGTCCCACCTGGCTGTGTTGGAAGCAGAGTGACAGGCCATCTCCAGGGCTGAGTGGAGCCCCTGTGAGAGGGCAAGGCCAAGGTTTGCCATGGCCCAGGTTGCTAAGGAGGATCTGGCCACACCACACGCTATCCGGATGCCCCAGAGCAGAGGCTGTTCGGCCAAAGTGATAAAGCCAGGGGCTCCCTGCAGTGCCTAGGGTAGTGAGAGCTGCCCATGGAGCCAAGGCCAGCCTCAGGCCCCGTGGTGGCCACTCTCTGGTCCATGACTCCAGCTATACACTGACTCCTAGCCCTAGCCAGGACTGACCTCAACCCTGGCCACACAAATACCCTTAAAACCAGGCACAAACTGGCTCTAAACTCAGGCACAGGCCGACCATGAACCCCGTCACAGTCACACCACCTAAAGACCGACCGTGAACACGAACCATCCTTGCGTTTTGGCCCCAATTGTCGAGGGCTGCCCCTAACTGCAGAGAGCGAATACTCATTGACCACAGACTGACCTCAAACCACAATTCCAGACTGACCTCTCGTACCCTGGCAAGCCTGACCTTAGCACAGCCTGATGCAGAGCACATGTCATCGGCCACACAAGTAAGAGGGACAGGTGGGTCCACCCAGCACATCTTCACCGTAGAATACTTAGACCCCCAGTAGGCTGGGGGAAAGGAGGTCAGGGTCACTCTCTATAAACACATAAGTAACCTGTATTCTCCGAGGAAAACCTTGATTTGAGGAAAACACATGGTGAGATTGACTAAGTCACCTCTCCGGGCCCCTGCAGCACGAGAGACCAGCCCCAAAGGAGTCCTAACAGGAAGAAAGAGGTCCCTATTCACATTGATCTCAAAGCTATAAGGACAGGAAGAAAAGAAAATTGTAGGCAATTTCACTTCCTGCCATAGTTGTAATGTTTCATAAAACATTGGCAAATTATTTTAAAAACAGCACATCATGACTAAGAATGTTTTATCTCAGGAATGTAAGGAAGCTCCAGGACCAGGAAATCTATGCATGTATTTGACCACATTAATAAACTAAGGGAGAAAAATCACATGATGTCTCAACAGATGCATACAAAGTATTTGAAAAGTTCATCGTCTCTTTATGATAAAAATTCTTAGAGGCCAAAAGTAAAAGGGAACTTTTTAAAAATATTTATTTTTGGGGCGCCTGGGTGGCGCAGTCGGTTAAGCATCCGACTTCAGCCAGATCACGATCTCGCGCTCCGTGAGTTCGAGCCCCGCGTCAGGCTCTGGGCTGATGGCTCGGAGCCTGGAGCCTGTTTCCGATTCTGTGTCTCCCTCTCTCTCTGCCCCTTCCCCGTTCATGCTCTGTCTCTCTCTGTCCCAAAAATAAATAAACGTTGAAAAAAAAAATTAAAAAAAAAATATTTATTTTTGAGAGAGAGAGAGCGAGCACTAGTGAGGGAGGGGCAGAGGGAGAGGGAGACAGAGGGTCTGAAGCAGGCTCTGAGCTGTGAACACAGAGCCCGACACAGGGCTTGAACCCGCGAACCGTAAGATCATGACCTGAGCCAAAGTTGGACGCTTAACCGACTGAGCTACCCAGGCACCCCTGAAAGGAACTTATCTAACTTTAGAAAGTTTCTTAACTTAAGTCCTATAGCAAATATACTCAATAAGATTTTTTTTTTTTTTTTTTTTTTGAGTTCAAGTACATTTGAGCTCGGATACATTAAGGTACGAGACAGGGATGCCCACCACGATCCTATGATTCAGTGTGAGGCTGGAGGGCCTGGCCAATGCAATCAAAGAGAAAAAGAAATAAAAACTTGTATGGGGTGCTTAGGTGGCCTCAGTCGGTTGAGTGGCTCAGGTTGTGATCCCAGGGTTGTGGGATTGAGCTCTGAGTGGGGCTCCCACTGAGCACAGAGCCTGCTTGGAGCCTGCTTGGAGCATGCTTCTCTCTCTCTCTGCCCCCCTGCCCCACTTGCTCTCTCTCTCTCTCTCTCTCTCTCTCTCAAAATAAAAATTGTAATATAACTATTGTAATGGAAGTAACTATGATTCTTCAAATAAAAACTATATTAACTATAACTATATTAACTATAAAAACTATTAGCTGTCAGCAGGCAAGCTAATAGAACTAAAATAGTTCTTCAAGATGGCTGGATACAAGATCAATGCACAAAATTCATTAGCCTTGGTTTAAAATACCAATAATCAATCAGAAATAAGTAGAAAATAAACACCTCCTTACAAAAGCAACACATTTGTAAATCCTCTAGGGATGAACCGAGTGAAAACTCAGCAAGATCAAATTGTAAAGCTTTATAAGAAAGGTAAACACCATCTGGATGCAAAAGGTAAAGCTAAAAACTTCTAGGGGTTCCTGGCTCACTCAGTCAGTAGAGTGGGCCACTCTTGATCTTGGAATCGTGAGTTTGAGCCCCAAGTTGGGTGTGGAGATTACTTAAAAATAAACGTCTTAAATAAATAAAATAAAATAAAAACTTATTTTTTTAGACATGCTAGAGGGCTTTCACTGGGGGTGGGGAATGATTTCTTACAGAAAGCACCAAATATACAAAACCTTACAAAGAGAAGTGATGATTTGTCTACATCAAAATTAACAATTTTTGTTCAATAAAGAACCTAATGTACAAGTTGAACAATGATAACCTGGGAGGAAATATTTTCACCGACTAAAATGGTATATGGATATGGAAAGGCACAAAAGAAACTCCCACAAACCAACAAATTAGCAGTCCACAGAAGGAAAATGCCAAGTGGCTACAAACTATATGAAGGCATATGCGAGCTCATGGCCCTCAGACAACTATGACACCAATAATCCTGGCAAAAACTAGAAAGGAAGAGAATATCTGGGCGCCTGGGTGGCTCAGTCTGTTAAGCGTCTGACACTTGATTCCGGCTCAGGTCGTGATCTCAAGGTTCGTGAGTTTAAGCCCTGCATCAGGCTCTGTGCTGACAGTATGAAGCCTGCTTGGGATTCTCTCTCTGTCTCTGTCTCTCTCTCTCTCTCTTTCTCTCAAAGTAAACAAACTTAAAAAAAAAACATATACACATGAAGGAGCACTGTACATTTCCCCAACACACACACACATGACATTTAACACCTACGCTGGAGCAGAGGCCAGTGTCAGCGCAGGAGAACTGGACTCATTTTGGGGGGTGAAAACTAACACTGAAACAAAACAGACAGGGGTTGTATTCGTCACCTACTGCTGGTAACACATTCTGCAAACCTAGTGGCTTAAAGCAACATGCATCTATTATCTTTCAGTTCTGGAGGTCAGAAGTCCAAAATCGGTCTCGCAGGGCAGAAGTCCAGGTGTCAGCAGGGCAGGTTCCTTATGGAAGCTCTAGGGGAAGAACGTGTTCCCTTGCCTTGCCTTTCCTTCTAGAGGCTGCTTGCATTTCCCAGCTCATGGCTGTGTCCTCTTAGAGGCCAGCAGTGTGACATCTTTCTATTTCCCTCCCTTACTCTGCTTCCGTTGTCACACTGCTTCTCTGACTCTGACCCTCCTGCCTCCTTCTAACATGGAATCTGGGGATTACACTGAGTCTGCTCAGATGGTCAAGGACAATCTCTCCACCTTAAGTTTCTTATCTTAGTCACATCTGCAAAGACTGCTCCACCATGAGAGGTGACATGTTCACACGTTCCAGGGACTAGGGCATGGACATCTCTGGGGGACCATTATTCTGCCTGCCAAAGGGACTTTGCATGGCCTTGGGGATGGAATGGTGAGGCTGACAGTTGGGGGCCCCTCCTCCATTCTGGTCAGGGAGTAGGCAGGTGGACCAGCAATGGTGTTACAGTGTCACAATCACTGCTATGCCACGGGGCGTGCGCTTCCTCCCCCTCCTCCTCCACCTCTTCCTCCTCCTCCCCCTCCTCCTCCCTCTCCTCCTCCTCCCCCTAGTCCCCCTCCTCCTCCTCCCCTTCCTCATTCCCCTCCTTCTCCCCCTCCTCCTTCTTCTCCTCCTCCCCCTCCTCCTTCTCTTGCTCCTCCTCCTCCCCTTCCTCCTCCTCCCCTTCCTCCCCCTCTTCCCCTTCCTTCCTCTCCTCCCCCTCCTCCTCCTCCATGTCTTCCTTCTCCTCCTCCAAGGCTTCCAAGTTGGTACCTCCAGACAGGTGACGTGCCTATATTAGTCTCCTAGAGCTGTTATAACCAAATACCACAAACCAAGTAACTTTAAAGAACAGCAACATATCCTCTCACTGATTTGGAGGCTTGAAGTCCCAAATCAAGGTGTCAACAGAGTCATGCTGTCTCTGAAAGCTCTGGAGAGACTGTGTCCCATGCCTTTCTCTAATCTTCTGGTGTTGCCAGGAATTCTTAGTGTGTAGAAACATCGCTCCGGTGTCTGCCTCCCTTATGTCGTCTTCTCTGAGTATCTCTGTGTCTGTCTCTTCTGCTCTTCTGAGAAGGGCACTGGTCATGGCAGACTAGGGCTCACCCTAATGACTTCCACTTGATCACAACTGCAAAGACCCTGTTCCCAAATAAAGGCGCATGCATAGGTCCCAGGTGTTAAGACTTCGACATATCTTTTTTGGGGGGTGTGGGGGGGCACAAGTGGACCCATAGCAGTGCCCCTGTCGTGGGCTCCGGTGGCACAGAGGTGATTGTCACACTGCAATACCACTGCCTACTCCCTGACCAGAGTGGGAGAGGGGCTCCCAACTGTCAGCCTCACCATTCCATCCCCAAGGCCTGGCACATAGCGCATCAAATATTTTTTGAATGAATGAATGCTGATCCAATGAGTGAATGGATTCCTGCGCCCACTGAATCTGCTGGCTCCTTCCTGCCCTAGTGGCCTGTCTGGATTTGATTGTAGCTGCCAGACCACACACAGTTAGCACCACGGAGGAGTCTTCGTCTGAAAGGAGTGGCCAGTAGCGTTCACAGAGCCATTCCTGTGACTTCAGTCCTGCCCCGGCCACAAGCCCGGAGCAGAGGATACAAAGATGAGGGTCGCACGCTCGTCCCCAAGTCGGCTGCAGCCGGTGCTGCGGGCCAGCTCCAATGTCCCCACGGCACAGACTCACGGTTCAGAGGGGAGGGGAAAGACCACATCACCTTTCCCGAAACAGTCCTCCGATTCCTTATCTGAGAGCTTCCTCACCAACGTCAGAGGTGGGATGGGCATGAGCTGGTGGGACAAAAGCAAATCCCTTTGACCTGGTTCTCCTTTAGAAACGTGAGTCACTCCCATCGATAGCACCTATGGGGCATGAACGGGGCGTTCAGAACAGGGAGAAGCCGGCGTGCGCCCCACGTTAACTGTTCACTTGCTACGTTGGTTCACATGAGGGGGTCCGGGTCTCTTCCTTGGCACCACAAATGTCCGTGCAGATAATCATGATTATTCCTCCAGCTCTAGGAGCATCACTCCCTTTAAATTACTTGGTGGGAGGTGCTGAGGGGGTGGCCTGAATGGAATTCTGTACAAAGGAAGACAAAAAACAAAAAAAAACCTTCAAACCAAAGAGGCACAAATTCCTGCAAAGAACTGGGGGAACAGCGTCTGACACTTTACAGTTACATAATCGCATCATTTTGTTTGCTCGGCAGCCTGTGAGACGGGAGGGCAGGAACTGTACCCCGGGGGGCCCCCAAGGGCAGAAGGAAGAGGGATATGCTGGCTGTGCTGGAGACTCAAGCTTGAGGCTGGGCTGTGCTTTCTGGGGCCTGTGCCTAAGGCCCTCTGGTCCCTCCTGTCTGGATGTCTAGTTTGTAATAGTTGGGTTCTGTTCCATCCAGTAAGATCCCAGCCTCTGGAGTGTTCCAGGAGGGTGGAAGAGGCTTCAGGTAGTCCAGGACCCAAAGTGATGGCTGTTGGGAGGCAGACAGCAGCCATTCCCAGGAGCTGGAAGTCAGGCCTCGGGGCCTGCAAATATCATTATCCCAAAGAGACGTGTTTGGCTGTCCAGAATTTTCAAGCCTTTAATGAAAACCAACCTGTTAAGGCTTCAGGAATTTGCTAGCTGACTCTGGAGCAGCCCAGAGCAGTCCCCCTTCTCCCATGGGGACAGAATTTCTAGCAGAACTGGGCCAGATGTGGACAGCTGGAGATGAGCCTGTGGGCAGTGAGAGGGTAGTTCAAGGTCAGTGGGCTAGATGGTGCTGGGGCGAACCCTCTGAGCTGTGGATGGGCTCCAGGGTTCTCAGAGCAGACATTAACATGCAGAGAAAAGATCAGTAAGAGTCCTGCTGGCAAGCTACGGGAACCTAAAATTCGGTGGGGCGAAACGGGGAGGAAGGGGGAATGGAGGCGGTGAGCCAGGGATGGTCCTGTGTGGAGGTGAGGCCTCTTCATGTGGCCACCAGCAGCCAAGGCCCACACTCCCCCAACTGTTCTAACCAAAGTCCTTGAAATGAGTCTCATACGTTCACTTCTGAGCCACCCTCCATGGCCCAAGCCATCTGAGGCTCTAAAAAGCCAGAATTGGGTCACAAGTCCAACCTGGGAGCCAGGTGTGGAATCAGAACCCCAGGACCCCGTGACCTGGGAGTTGGGGGGAGAGGACATTTGCCCAGAAGACAGGGGGAACAGGTACAGCACAACAAATGTGTCTGAAACAACATTGTTGGCTTGCAATGTTTTTTAATAGGGCGAGGGGCTATAACAACACCCTTAAAGAATGTTCTGGAAACACATCCCCCCCCCCCCCATGCCACACTTAACATCACAACTCTCTTTACTCTTGCTCATTACCTCCAGGGATTATTGTCCACATACATACATCTTTTGAGATAGTACGATGCCCCTGTCTGCAAGGAAGACAATAGTTAGTTTGTTTCTAACGTTTATTTATTATTGACAGACAGAGAGAGACGGAGCATGAGTAGGGGAGGGGCAGAGAGAGGGGGAGGCACAGAATCCGAAACAGGCTCCAGGCTCGGAGCTGTCGGCACAGAGCCCGACAGGGGGCTGGAACTCACAAACTCACAAACCCGGAGGTCAAGACCTGAGCCTGGAGACAATGTGACTGATTCCTCTCACAAAAGACACAAAGGAATCTTATCACTCTGGGCCTCGGACCTCAATCCTATTGTTTCCAGAGTGTCTTTGGTTGGTTCCTTGGTTGGCTGGCTAGTTTTCTGATGTTGGAATTTTGCCCTTATGGCTCTGTGAAAATGAGGGTGCCTTGTTTCTGGGGTGGCAAGACGGGGAAGTGCCAGGTGGCAGCACTGGCCTGGACCACCCCCCTCCCCGTGCCACATGGGCAGGCCTCGCCAGGGTCCTGGGCAGGGGTGGTCCTTACACTTGGGCTCATCCCGTGTGAGTCCTTTGCCAAGTGCCTCCCTGGGAAGGCCCTCCATGCTTGGGCCTACAAGCCAGGATTGTTCTTTTTTAATTTTTTTTTTTAATGTTTATTTATTTTTGAAAGAGAGAGAGTGCACGCATAAGCAAGGGAGGGAGGGGAAGAGAGAGGAAGAGGGTTCCACACTGACAGCAGCAAGGCCGATGTGGGGCTCGAACTCACCAACCACGAGATCAAAACCCAAGCCGAAGTCGGGCGCTCGACCGACTGAGCCACCCCGGGCGCCCTGGGCAGGATCGTTCTTTAAGCTGAGGGGTCACGGTAGGGACAGTAAGCACAGTGCCCTTTTCTGAGCATGGTCTCTATATGCCGAGTTCTGTGCAAAGCTTTTTTGCACATGTTATTTCACTGAACTCTGGTAACAATACTGCAGCATAGGAACTATTGTTGTCCCTGTTTCCCACATGAGGTTACATGAGTGACCTCACCAAGGTCACCCTGTTAGGGAAGGTGCAGCCCTGATTCAAAGCCCCCAGTCAGGGGCGCCTGGGTGGCTCAGTCGGTTAAGTGTCCAACTTCGGCTCAGGTCATGACCTCGTAGTTTGTGAGTTCCAGCCCCACCTCAGGTTCTGTGCTGACAGCTCAGAGCCTGGAGCCTGCTTCGGATTCTGTGTCTCCCTCTCTCTCTTCCCCTCCCTTGCTTATGCTCTGTCTCTCTCTGTCTCTCAATAATAAATACACATTAAAAAAAATTAAAAAAAAAAAAAGCCACAAGTCAGCCCCGTGTTCACAAACCACTTTGAGAGAGGAGGCAGGAGGTCAAAGAGCCCAGGTTCTGGACCCAGACTGTCCAGAACTAAATCCAGGCTGTGCCACTTACTGGCTGTGTGGCTCTGAGCAGTCTGCTCAATGTCTCTGTGCCTCAGCTTCCTCATTTGTAAAAGGAAATCATTTCAGTACCTACTTCATAGGACTGTTATAAGGTTACGTGAGTTAGTGATCATAGAAGATTCAGACTTTGGACAAGTGCATAGTAAGTGCTCAGTAAATACTAGTTATTAGTATTACAAGGATGCAGTCTTGAAAAAGAGTTGGTCATCGACAAACTTAGAGGGGAAATTGTTCGACGCTGGCTGGAAATCTGGAAGGGCTTCAAGGAAGTGGCAGCTTTTGACTTAGACCTTGACAGAAGCCCAGGACCGGATAAGCAGATGAGGAAGAGACATGTTAAACAGAGGCAAGGAGATAAAGAGGGCAAGGGGCCCTGGCACCCCGCGAGAGGGTCAGTGCCGGAGCAAAAGGAGGGCAGGAGGGATGGATGGAGGGAGGATCTTAGGAGTGAGGCCGGACCCAGGGACTTGTTTGCTTAGAGAGGCGGTCTGCCTGGTAGCAGGACAGGCGTGTTTATGAGAAAGCCCTCCAGCCGGGCCATCTCTGTGTTCCAACCCCCATCTCTGTGTTCAGGGTCCAGGCCGGTCCCAGCTCTGTCCATCACCACCTGGGTGGGCCGTGTTGCTCGGCACGGGGACGCGGACATCTCCCACCCACACAGACCCCAGGAGGGAAAGCAATCAGCGCGCTCAGACTTGATCCCTCTCCCAGGCCCCTTCCCCGAACAAAGCCAGCATTTATGGCGTGGACGCTCTGAGGTAGGGTTACCCAGGCTGTCTATGACTTGGGGTGGGGGATTTTCCTGGAGAGCAGAAGCCCCTTTCTGTCCCATTTGAAAGCCATTTGGGCTCTTTGAAAGGGTCTGGGTGATGGCGTTTTGCCCTGAAACATACGGCAAAGACCAGAAACCTGGAAAGCATCCTGATGAAGTCATCCCTCCTTCCAGAGAGCTGCACGGGCCCAGACAGGACTCCCAGGTTTTAGAAATTTGGGGAGCCCTCAGAGGGTGGCACTTTCAGTCAGGTACAGCAGCTTTCCAGGACAAGGGGGACCCGTGGCACAGCCTGCTGAGAACAGGGAGAGAGTCTCAGGGTCCCGGCCCACATAGGCAGGACCTGCCGTCTCTCTCGTCTGGCCCGGGTCCTCCAGCTGTGGAAGGAGAGGGGACCGATGGGCCAGCTCAGCTCCAAGGCCCTGTGCTGGTATTGTGCCCGCATCTGCTGAAACCACTTCAGTCAGCGAGGGGTGGGGGGCCTGGAGGAGAGTTTCAAGCTGCTTCCACCCTCCTTATGAAGAGTTGTGGCTGGCCCTATGACTCCCTTGCCTACATTTAAGACCCTGCCTCATCTCACACCCCACGGTCTGCCCAAGAATCCCAGGCCATGCGGAGAGAGGGATGATCTCTAAGCACCTGAGTCCTTGCCATAGCTGCCCTAAGCTGTCCCCACCTCCTACTGCGCTATGTGAGTTGAGGGGCTCCGAGAAGCCCCTTTCCTTTCCCAAACCGTTCTTCCAGCTCCTGCCATGGTCCTGCTCTGGGGGCCAGGCGTTTCCAAGGTCAGACTCATCACTTGGGGTCCAGGAACTGTGTCTCCAGAAGGCTCCTCTTCCAAGTGAGAGTCACATGCTAGAAAAGACAGTGATAAATTAGAGGCAGGGAGCTGAGCAAAGGAGACAGGGGGAAGCAGGATTTGGCAAACCCAGGAAAGAGAAGGGGTTTGGAGAAAGTCTTTGACAACAGTTTAAAATCTGATGGGATGATGAGACACAAAAGAAGGGGGAGGTAAGAGAGGGAACAGGAAGGGAGGGGGAGGAAAGAAGAGACAGAGAGGGGAGAAAGGGAGGAGAGTAGGGAGAAGGATGGAGGGAACAGGCAGGCAAGGGAGGGGAGACAAAAAGCACATGAGGAGGGCAGGTCTCAGGGTCTCTGCCCTCGCTCTGTCCAGGAGGTCCTGGTGTCTGCTTCGGCCAGGGCTGCTCAGTGGGGGCCTCTCCTCCAAGGTTCTGGGGTCCTCACCTTCTATTTAACCTGGGACCACTGGGGGCTTTTCATCTTCCATCTGTACCCACCAGTTTATGACCTGCAATTAGCCTCTCTTTCCATTTTGGGGGAAAGAGAATATAAGTATCCCCAGGAAAGCTCATTAACTGTGCAGCAGACCCTTGGCTACCTATCTGACAGACAGACACACACACACACGCGTGCATGCATGCACACTCACATAGCCCCTCTAGACCCACCAAGCCTGAAATGGTAGGTATACTATTCCATATTGCACAACACAGACACAGAGCGTTTCCATCACGGCAGAAAGTTCTACTGCACAGCACTGCTCTAGGTTCTTGCCAGAACCCTGATTTTCTTAGGCACTCACCTTCCCATGTGTTCCGGGAGGTGACACCCAGGGGTGGGTGTTGATTAGCCTGAGCTGATCTTGGCAATTCTCTATTCCTCACCAGTAATGGGTTTAGTCCGGGCCTGTGATGCAGCCTTGGCCAGTGAGATATAAGGGAAATTCTGCTTGGGAAGGAGGAGTAGCTTCTGGAAAATCTTCCTCACTAACAAGCAAAGATACTAGGCAGGAAACAGCCTCCCTTCTTCCATGAGCTCCATCCTGCCTATGTGAATTCCTAGAAATGCTGCATCGACACTGCCACTCTCTGGCAATGTCACTGAGCCCAAACTCACCAGCTCTGGGGTCGCTAGATTGCTGGTTGTATGACGTCATATATTTTCCTCGTGTTTTAGGTATGGATTGTTACTTGCAGCCCAAGGAATCCTAACGCACACACGAGTTCCTAGTGAAAGAATTGATGAGCTAGCTACTCTCTGAAAGCTGAACCACGTGGACTGACTCAGGCACAAGGTGGGTATTTACATGGGGAGGCAAATGTTTGACTTCCGGAAAGTGAAAGAACATAGAACTTGGAGGCAGCAGAGCTAAGGCCTAGACCTGAAACGTCTACCAACTCACTGTGTGACCCAGGACAAGTCGAATTTTAGCTGTGGGTGTGAGTAGTCCCATCTGTGAAATGGGGAGAATGATGGATCCTTCATAGAAAAGGGGTGGGGCCCGTGGCAGCTATAATTGTAGCTGATGTTAGTAATCCTTTCCTTTGTATGGTTGATAAGTTATTTTGATTGTCTGATCTGTAAAACCTTATTGTGATAGGCGTTACTGCCTCCATTTTAGAGGAGAGGACACCGAGGCCCAGAATGCCTTAAGGTTTGCCCAATGCCACAGCTGTCTAGTGACAGAGCTGGCTTTCCAACTATCATCAAATCCTGGCTCTGGCTACTCTGACCTGGGAGGGGTTGAGTGGCATTCATTCACCCTTTAGAGTGAGTTAGCCTTATCTGTCCAACTGGCATTCATAGTTGAAACCTAGAAAGGAGGCTGTGGTCAGGGAGGGGACAGGAACTTGAGAGGCCTGGAGACCCGGTTCCTCCTAAGGCAGGCAGGCAGGCAGGCAAGCTAGCCCAGGTGCCATGCCATGGTGAGGGTGCACAGGCAACTGCTTGGAGTTGGCACACCTTCAGAGTGCCTGATGTTGGGCAGAACTCTGGAGGAGGCTTCAGGAGACCTGGGTTCAATTCCCAACTCTGCCCTTTCTAGCTGTGTGGTCAGGGCAAGTCCCTTTACCTCTCTGAGCCTCAGTTTCCCCGCCTGTAAAATGGAAACGATAATCCTTGCCCATCCCATGTTGATATAACATAGATCAACGAGGTGTTTTTTATGAACCATAAAGCATGTAGAGAAATCTAAGCCATTGCTTTATGGGTGAAAAGAACATCATAAAAGAAGACCCGGGTATGTTGGCGAACAAAGCACAAGACCCCTTGGATGGCGGGGTCTGGGTCCTGCTTTGGGGTCACGGGGGACTTGTCCCAGCACCAGGAGAAACAGCAGTTTGCCTGGAAAATGCTGACAAAAAGCCAGAGCACGCAGGAGGGCAGCTTGTTAAAAACCAACCTGGTGAGGCTGGGGGGCCAGTAACGAGGTGCGATCCCCAAAGTGCAAGACCTGAGAGGGTTCTGCAGAAAGCCTGCTGGCTTTGATCCCCCCTCTTCTCTCATAAAATGTTATTTCTGCTCTTGGCTCCTCAAATTCCTAGACGGACGAATCCGTCTGGGCGGCCCGTGGAATTCGCAAAGAGTGAGTTTTCAAAAAACCACGCTGGGGAACAATGGTTACCAGAAGTGTCTGGGCCTCCGAGGGAAAACAAACACCCATCCCTGGCCTGCCCGTCGTTCCCAAACACTCTTCTCCCTAACGTCTTCCGCCTCGCCTCCACCTACCAGGCGACGTGCCAGTTAAGGAGGAGTAGTTTGCCCCACGATTCCGAGGCATGACAATAAAACCCAACCAGATGCATCAGCTGTGTCCCAGCAGACTCCCCACACCCCTCCCGAGGGAGCTGCCCTGAACGCTGAAGGGCCGGGGCTCCTTTCTGCAGCCCGGCTCCACCACGGATTCCCCAGGGGGAGGCACGGATGTCAGGGTCTGCTACAGGGGAGTAGTCGCAGTCAACTTGTCTTCGAAGCAATGTCTGTGCTCAGGTTTTTTTTGTTTTTTTTTTTAATATCTATTTATTTGTTTTGAGAGAGAGAGAGAGAGAGAGAGAGAGCACGTGAGCAAAGGAGGGACAGAGAAGAGAGGGAGAGAGAGAAAATCCCAAGCAGGCTCCTTGCAGTCAGCCCAGAGCCCGACGCGGGGCTCGATCCTGCGAACCTGAGCCGAAACCAAGAGTTGCGTGCTCCACCTACGGGGCCATCCAGGCGCCCCGCGTATGTGCCCGGTTTTAAGAAGTCGATGAATGCCGTCACATGACAAAACAGAAAACATTGCAGCATCCCGATTTCGGAAGTGAGGCAACCATCTTAGCACTTCCCAGAGTGTATCACAGTTTTCACTTAAATCTCTGCTCAGTACTGACATGATTATGATTATATAAAAATAAGAACACATGTTGTGGGGCAGCTGGGTGGCTCTCAGCGCAGAGCCTTCTTGGGACTCTCTCCCTCCCTCTCTCTCTGCCCCATCCCCGCTTGCTCTCTCTCTCTCTCTCTCTCTCTCTGGCTCTCTCTCAATAAAGAAATAAATAAACTTAAAAAGTATAATACACATGGTGTGCCACGATTACATTTTCTTTTGAACAGCTTTGATCGTTTTCAGGAGTTCATCATCGTTTTCCCTCTTTTATTGGTTTGCTTCTCAATAAACCCCGGGTTAATTCAGCCCCCAACCTTCAAAAGGAGAACATTCCTCCAGCAGGTTGAACCCACCTCATAAGCGGAGGCTCTTCCTGGGCTGTCCCTTTCGGGAGCCTGTGTGTACCTGTTCCTGTCCGAGCTGGGCGTTCGCTGAGCCTGTGTGCGTCTGTCATCCGGGCAATAACAGGAACAAGTGGGGGAGGAGACTCTAGCCTGGTGGGAAGGGAGCGTGTGGGCCACCTGGAGGGTAGCCAGCAGCAGCGTGCTGTGCAGAGGAACCGGAAGGTGATGGCTGGAAAGCGAGGAGGGTATAGTGAGTCCTGTGAGTCAGGCTGGCTGGAGGCAGGGAGTGGTAAGCATGCATTCTGACCATGGAAATCAGAGAAGGCTTCCCGGTGGAGGTGACGGGAGCTGGGCCTCGGGCAGTTCGTAAGATTTCCGTGTGATGAGGAACGGGAAATCCAAACATCATCTGGGGCAGAGGAAACAGCGTAAGGATGGGAGCGGAGAGCTGAGAGCATATTGTACGGAGTGGCCGTGCCTTGCCTGAGCACAAAACACGTGGAAAGGATGTGCTGGGGATGAGGCAGGAAGGGGAAGAGCTAGCCTGGAGGTGGAGGGTGAGGGGCAAGTGTGCACACGTGGGTGTCAAGGAGTGTGTGCAAGTGGTGATCATGCGCAGGCCTAGTTGATTCCGTTCTAGTGGCTTGGCGTGTTCCAGCAAGGAATATGCACCCTATCCTTTGCTGAGATGGAGCCACTGAATATCAAAGTTTGGAGCAAGAGTGTCCTGCTGGGGGGGGGTGGGGGGGGGTGGGAGGCAGGACGAGCAAGCAGAGGCTGGAGGGATGATCACAGCCTGGGGCTGGAGGAGAGACTCCTACTCTATGAAATGAGTGTGCTATTGTTTTCCTAAAGTCCAACTTGTTTTAAGTCTGAGAACCTAGACGGATGCATCCACAGATGGATTTTTGGTGAACATTTGATGAATGAATGAATGAATGAATGAATCTCTCTAGGCCCACAGTTCACCCACGGCCCCAGGACATGGACCTCAGCCTCCCCTACCCACAAACCCAGCGGCTTCCAGCTCCTCCCCTGAGAACTTGGGATCTCTCACTGTTGGTTGCCACCTCGCTTGCCCCAGAGGCACTGCCTGTCCCCTTTTCTGACACAATCTCCTCCTGAGCGTAGGCTTTCCCGGAAGCCTGAAAAGGAGACTGTTCCAAATCCATTCTCTTGTGTCTCTGCAAATATCCCTGAGGCGAGGGAACCCGAAAGCCTGGCCTCAGTCTCAGAGCGGGAAAGAACTCGACGCAGAAAAGAAAAAAACCCAAGATTTCATCCTCTAGATCCTTCCACAGAGCAAGAGCAAACACAGAATGTCTCCGCACGTCGCCCCATGCCTGGCAGGTGATGGGTGCTCCGATGTTCTGTTGTCGCTTGTAGGCACTGCTAAATACCCCCTGGGGTCACTAAAGGGACTGTCCTTGGGCAGGACGCCATGGGACACTTCCTCCTCGCCTTCTCAGCCCACGTTGGTAGCAGAGCCCTAGGAATGATGCCCGGCTCAGGGTCGGTGCTCCCGGCCACTCTGGCAAGGTCCCCACCGGCTCTGAGCTCTCCGCATGCTCCAGCCACTGTGCCCTGGGGACATGGGCTGTGAGGTCACCTCTGGCAAAGGCTCTCCCCTCTACGGCCTCCTTTTCTTGACTCAAAGCCACTGCAGGATTCGGCCTCCAGAGAAAAGGAGTGAAGAGCACTGAAAACAACCTGAAGAACCCCAGGACAAGAGGTCAAGTGACAGGGCTGCCTGACGGGGTCGTATGACTCGAGTGGGGACAGAGTAAATCTCTGCTCGCTGCAACTTTCCAGTTTTGTGTGACCTTGGATCGGTTAGGAACCTGTCCGGGTCCCAGTTTTCTCATCTGTACAACGAGAACCATAGTTCCTAACTCTTGGGTGGTTGTGAGGGTGAAAGTGGACAGTAGGCTCCATAAACTGTGTTTTTACTAATAACGGTGGAGGGGAAGCATTCAGAAATGTGTATAGAGCCTTGAAATTGCCTGACCTCCAAGCACATGATCAGTGGACTTGCCTCACTGAAGGGTGTAGATCAAAATATTGATCTTCGCTGGGCTGGACACACGGTTTTAGAACAGAAAACAAAAACCTGGTCCTTTACCACCCGTAGTTTGGGAAGCACTGTTGTGAAGAATCTGGCCGCCCAGGGCACACCATTACGATCAGAGCAGGGCGATACTCAGAGTCTACTGGCCTTGGGGGGACTTCCTCTGCCCCCCAGCTGCCCGGGTGGGTCAGGTGCAACCTACCCTCTTTTCTCAGGCCCGGCACTGGGCTCTGGCTGGCTCATCACCTCTGACCTGTGCCTCCAATTCAAGCTCTCACCTCCTCCAGCCAGCTGGTAAGCCCTGTACCACTCCCCCTCCCCTGCTGCCTGAGTCTCTTCCCTCCCACCCTCTGCTGCCCGCAGAACTCAGGCCTTCACTACCATGAGGATACCGATACCGTGGCCCTACCCACTCAACTCCATCCATCCTTCATGCTGCCTGCAGAGGGCGTTGTTTTCAATTTATTTAAATAAGCTTTTTATCTGAGCTCTCACTGTGCAAAAACCTTCAATGGCTCCCCATTGCCAAATTCCATGGCCTCTCAAGGCCTGGCCCATCCTACTCGCCCTCTTCTTCCATCCATTGGTTGTATTCTCTAACCATCCCAATGCCAACCAGCAGACAGATCTAGATGTGGCTTAGCAGTCAGAATCCCAAGCTCTGAGGACCAGGAGAGCCCACGGTATAAATCCCAGCCCGAGGGCAGGAGACTACGGACAATCCTAGCACAACAGTACGGCAGAGTGGCTTGACCACTCTTCAGGACTTCCGTCTATGAATGCCCTTCTTCTCCTTAGGAACAGGCTGGAATAAAATCTCCTCACCTTTCTGACCACGCATGGCTTCTCCCCATGACTCACTGTGTATGCCTCTATTTAGCATTGATTCTGTTCAACTTTGGTATCTTTCTCCGGTTATATATAATCCCCCACAACCAGGGGGTTTGTAGTGTAGCGGTTAAACAGGAAAGGACTGACCCAGCTATGTTACATCAGACAAGTATCTTAGCTTGTCTGTGACACAATTCCCTTATCTTTAAAATGAAGCCCAGAATTTGTACTCACAGGATAGTGGTAAGGGCTTACGTAAGCAATATACACAGAACACATCACATAGTAAATGCTCAGTAAATGGTAATTATATTAACGTCTTTATTATTACCTTTGCATCTACCTCCACTGCCCCCCTCCCCCACTACAGAAGCTGGTACATAAAAGGAAATGGAGAATGGAATTTTATGTCAAAGCCCTATCGCTCTGCCAAAGTTTTTAGCATTTATAAACAGCACTCGCCAAAACAAAACAAGAGAAAACAAAACCGATGCTGAACCCAGTGGAATAAATCACAAACGGTGAAATTTCAGGCACCGGCAGAAGAAGTATTTGGGGAAAGACATTTCCTGTCTGTACTTCTGGAGTCACACCCGTCTGACTGTGAATCCTGGCCACGGAGCCCTTGAGTCCAGCCACCCTAGCCTTCCTCACCAACTCCACAATAATGTGGCAGGGGCTGATTCCCTTGCTAGTTGTGCGAGCAATTGTCTCTGGGGCAAAATCCCCCAGTGGCCTGCTCTGACACACAGGTCCCATTTGGGCCAATGGGGTTTCCCACCACCTAGCCACACTGCTGCCACATCAGTCATCAGATGCCAGCAGTCACGGGACCCTGAGACAACATCTCAGTGGACAGATGAGGCCCAGAGAATGGAAAGGGCTTGCCCCCTGTTGGCCACCATTCATTCATTCATTCATCCACTTGTTCATTCATGCATTCAATAAGCATTTGGGGAACATTTTCCCTAAACCAGACCCCACACTGTTGGAGACAAAATGATGAATGCGATTCCACTGTTGAAAAAAAAACAAAGTCATCCGAGGCTCAGTGGTACAGGGACAGTCCCTAGAATTCCTTCTAGGCGGCTGTGTTGCCCATCCTGGAGACACGGTGACTTGGTTTACCATGGAAAGCTTGTGATTAACTCTGGCTAATCTGTACGGAGCCCAAATCTCCCACCAGGTACTGTTCCTTCCAGATCAAGTTTAATCTCCAAACCAGCCTCAGACCCAGTTATTCTCTCTTTACTACTCCCAGCCCATTCCCTCCCCTTGCCTGCGCCCTGGGTCCATTTTATTCACCACTTGAACTGTTGCACCTAGAACAGTCTCCAGCACGTGGGAGGTGCTGACAAATATTCCCAAATAAATGAAAATGCTATGGAAACTTGTGGGCCCAATACAGACCCCGGGACCAGCCGCACAGTTGGGAGGGTTGCATGCGGTTGAGTCGCTATAGTTACTGGGGTCGGCTCAGCTCGGCTTTAAACGCCAGCCCAGCTTCTGGCTACACAACTACCTGGGTGACGTTGGACAAGCCACCTCCCCTCTGTGAGCCCTCAGTTTCCTCCTTTGCCCCACAAGATCAAACAAGACAGCACTTCATAAAACACCCGGTTCCTTGTGAGCCTGCTACACGAAGGGTAACTTAATGAAACAGTTTGTCCTTACGTCAGTGGGCAGCTGGATGTCAGGGAAGGAGAATAGGGACAGGAGACAGACCCTAACAAGGATCTCGGAAAATTCACTGTTGCCATCAGTTACTTCAGCATTACCTAGTCTATCCCGACCGACACAGGGTCCCTTTGGGAATCCGATGAAAGCTGGGACCACAAAAAAATAACACTGCGCATTCATGCAAAGTCAAGAAACTTCCGATTTTAATGTCATAAGATTTCACTGTATCTCGAAGATCCTCGCTGCCCCACGGCTTCCTCTTCTCAGCCTTGGAAGTGGGGCCACCTGGGTGTGGGTGATGCTGGGTTGGGGACTGCAGTGTGGCAGAAGAGGAAGGACTGTCACCAAGGAGCAAGGCCTGGGGCCGTGCGCATGAGTCAGGAGCTGGGGAGAGGGCCTGAGCCCAAGCGTGCTGTTTGGATGCTTTCTTGAGTCGGAGCTTGTTTTCCAAGGCTCTCCGGAGCCCCAACTTGCTGTTTGGATGCTTCCTGCTGCCAGCTACTTTACAGCCCCTCCTAGTGTGACGGCATGTTATGATCAAAGGTCTGTGGAAGGAAAAAGGGGCGCTTGTTGCTATTGTGAGCAAACATTGCATAAACAATCAGCTCACACTGTCCCAGAGCATGTGACCAATGGCCGGGAGGTGGGGGGAGGGGGGCACTCTGAGGTCCATGGAAGCCTCATTTGGGGGGCACCTCCACAGGTGGGAGCGGGGAGTCGTTTCCGTGGCCACATGCCCTGGACAGAGGGTCCCACTCACCGATGGCACTGGGGCCAGGAGAGGCTTCGGCACCCTGAAGCGTCCGCACTGTCAGCTTGAGTCACATTTGGAGCCTCTCCTGGGTCACACATTCCCCTCTGGCTGGAAGCCCAAGCTCCAGGGCCAACTAATGAGTTCAGACGGCTGCCCAGGGATGTCTCTGGCCGCTCAAGGGTGTGCACTTGAGAGTGGGCAGTGGTGGGGGGCGGGCGGGGTGAAGGAAGGACCTTGGCCTGGGGATCAAGACTCTTGGTTCAAATCCCGGCCTCACCATCAGCCTCAACTTCCACCCCTCTGTAGGCGCCTCGCTGTCTGGGCGCTGGCTGTGCTGTCCCCAGCCTTGAAGGCAAGGGAGGGCCCCTCCAGCTCAGGGTCAAGGCTGGCTTCTCTGGAGCTGGCAAGCGTCCAACTGGTGGAGCTCGACCACCTCCTCCTGTCAGATGCTCACAGCTCAGTCCCTGGGCAGGGGCCACAGGAAGCTTGCATTCACCCCAAAACCTCCCGGCTGGAGAGGAGGCCGCTCACCTGGAATCACATCAGCTGAGTTACAGCCTTAGATTCAGGAGGATGCTGTGCTTCCCAGCAAATGCAACTGCCCCCAGGCAGACGTAACTCCTGAAGCCTATTAGTTCTGTACAACTTAGTATGAACTGGTGAGTAGGCCCTTCTCAAGAGCTAGCTGGCAGGGGAGAGATCTGGATAAGAGGGAAGAAGGAAATTTGGGGGTCTGGAGGATGGGAATACATTTGTGTGGGAGCGTGGTAATAATATGGCTGTTAGCAAGCACTTCACCTCCAGTGTTCTGTGCCAGGCACTGTTCTAAGCAATAGACACAGATTGATTCATTTAATTCGGACAATAGCCCCATGGCGCAGGGATGGGTATCGCCACCATTTTACAAATGAGGGAACTGAGGCCCAGAAAGCTCCCGTGTGCTGGCCTTTGCCCTCCAGAGCCACCCTCCACATTCTCTCCGCTGCTCTGTGCCCTGAGAGGTTCATCTACAGTGGAACACATCCTGTGCGGGAGCCCCTGGGGCCGCCCCATCCTCCGTGGGTTCCCTTACCCCTGTGCACACCTCTGTAAATTGCCCCTTCCGGAAGATCTGCTCAGTCAGACCCTGTGAGGTGCTGTCTGCTTCCTGTGGCTCAAGATCACTTATCTAGGGGGCGCCTGGGTGGCTCAGTCGGTTGAGCATCGAACTTTGGCTCAGGTCATGATCTCAAGCCCTGCATCAGTCTCTCCGCTGTCAGCAGAGTCCATTTCAGACCCCCTGTCCCTCTCTCTATCTGCCCCTCCCCTGCTCACGCTTACTCTCTTTCTCGAAAATAAATAATATTTTAAAAAAAGATCACTCATCTAGCAAGAAGCAGGGGCTGTGGGCTACCAGGAGCCTCTTGTCAACCAAGGCCAGCAGCGCATAAGGGTCTGTTGCATGGAATCCTGCAGGCCTGGGCCCTGTGGTCCTTGACTAGGAGAACGTGGCACGTCGGGTGCACTAGGCTCAGCGGGAAGCTCTCACCAAGTGTGGCTCGTGGCCGCGGGACTGGCTGAGGGTCCAGAACATGACTGCCACGCCTCCAGCGCTCAGTCCTGACTGACCGAAATGACAGCCATCCCCGCCCCACACCGCTTAACTTCTCTCTCACCGCCTGACATGCACACTTCAATCCTTGGAAATCGTGAAGCCCCTGCTTCATAAGGAAGGGGAATGTGCGGATACAGCAAGGTGGTGCAGACGGAGGGGAGAGGAAAAGTTACTACTAAGCTTGCCTCGAAGTCGGGAATGGGGCAGAGAGCTCTGTAGACGTCATCTGGTCCATCCCCCTGCATCCGGCACCCTTTCCTGAACCGGCCAAAGAGGGCGGTCATCCATCTGACTCTCCAAGCTTGAAAACACCTCAAGAAGCCTCCCCGGCCAGACAAGGTGAGCCCACAGATAGACCCCCTTCCTCCTCCAGACGCAGAAGGTGGAGAGATTTCCCCCCAAAGTTCCACCCGGTCTTCTGAATGGGAGCCCCTGACAAGACAACATGCCCCTGAAACATACCAAAATGGTCTAAGCGCCCCGGGGGCCGGAGGGGCGCCCCGACATCTGCTGCTCCTGCCACACCCGAAGCACAGCAGACCACATGGCAGCCAGACGGGCCTTCACACCCTTCAGTCCAGCCTCCTCACTTGCAGGGGGAAACTGAGGCCTCGAGAGGGACATGACTTGCACCAGTTCTCCTGGCTCCCAGTCCACTGGCCTCTCTCTGGCATCCAGCTGCTGGAGGAGGCATGCAGCTCTGGGCAGGCAGGCTGACGATTTCCACTGGAAAGAGCCAAACGTGAGGTTGGCGGGAGGGGTCGGAGCCTGCCGGCCTCACCACCACCGACATTCCAAGGCTCCTCTGTCGGAAGCTTTCTTTGGAACCTAAAAGCTGGTAATTGGGAGAAGTTGGGGTGACTCACGTACCAAATGCTGTTTCTGTTTTCCCTTTTTCTTAAAAATCTCAACTATTGGCTATATTTATTTCAGGGCCGGATTCGATTTCATCATTTTCTCTCTCTTTTCCTGGGATTCTTTGGGGGGGGGGGGGCCGGGCCGGGGGAGGCCCAGGCCCCCTCCCAAGCTGTCATGAAGATGCCTGCTGGACGGTCAGGGAGACGATGGAGGGGCTCGCAGGCCGCCGGGGCTGCCGCAGTCAGGGCAACACGGGGCTTCCACACCCCACGCCTCACTCCCAGGCTAGCCTGGGACGCCCGCCTCGCCTGCCCCATGGCGTTCCTGTCCTCAACTGACCCCAACACTGAGTCTTCTCGGGACCCAGACCTGCAGCTCCTCACCGGGCCCTGCCTCGGCACCCCTCCCCCGGAAAACTTCCTCCACAGGCCTTGTCCTGCTGCCCCTCGTCCCAGCCTCCCCTGGCCTCCCTGCCTCTAGTCTCATCATCTGTGTCCACCCTCCACAGGGCTACCAAAGCCCTCTTTAATTTTTTAATATTTGTGTATTTCAGGTACCACACACACATTCTTTTAGAAGATACTGCTAAAACGCAAAAAAAAAAAATAAAAAAAAAAAAAAAAAACCCCCCCCCCCAAAAACCCACAACAAAACAAAAACCTGTAGCCCTCTGTCCCCCACCCTTGGTTACTCTTCCTAATGGCCCTGGCTTTTCATCCTGCCGCAGCTCTTTCTGCTGGTTTTGAGTCTCAGATTTTTAAAAAGGAAAGGATGCGCATTTATCCTGAAATTTCTTGAATTGTTTGTCTTCAGCAGAATCTCTTCGCTTCCTGGGGGGGTAGTTAGGGGATTTAGCACTTTTACCTGGGACGCATGCAGAATTTCCTGGTTAAATGGCCCCAAGCCCCCTTATAGCCCCCTTGTGGGGGGTCTTCTCCAGAAATCTCTCTCCCAAAGAGGATCCACATTGCTGGGCGCACACCCCTAGGTCCTGGGGGTGGTCAAGAGGTGGATGCTTTTCTGGAGGGTTGCAGATGGAACATGACACGAAGCATGAATGTCCACCCACACATGCACAGAGCCCTCATGTGGCAGGATGTGGGCCCAGACTTCAGCCTGGGGCAGGATTAGATTTAATAATGGCCTTCTTCCTGTCCCTCCCCCACCTCTATTTACTTGGTTTTTCTATATTCCCATAGTCATTTCGTCCTAGTGTTCCAAAATTACCTTCAAATGTTCATCAATAATTTTACCAAATACCCCAATACTTCCAATCATCTAATCCATCCACTCTAGTTTCCCCCTCTTGAGTGAAGAAACTAAAGAAGAAGAAGCACTCATCACCTACTGGGTGCAGGATACGTCCTGGGTCCCGGGGGAACACACGACGAGCAAGTTTCAGTGTTCTCCAAGAGCTTGTGATCTACGAGGAGGAAATACGGGCTTTGAGGCAGATTTCTGAATGCTGTGTGTGTCCCGGCACCCGTGCTGACTGGAAGGACCCAGATAACCAGAGAAAGACAGGCAGGTGGGACCCAGGATGTGATGTTTCCATCTCACAGGTCCATAAGCTTCTGTTTGTTGTTGTTGTTGTTTTGGTGTTTTGGTGTGTTTTTGTTTTTGTTTTTTTGGTTTTTTAAAATTTTTTTTTTTTATTTTGAGAGAGATCATGCATGAACAGGGGAGAGGGGGAGAGGGAGAAAAAGGGAGAGAGAATCCGAAGTAGGCTCCACACTTAGCACGGAGCCCAACATGGGGCTGGATCCCATGGCCCTGGGATCATGACCTGAGCCGAAACCGAAGTCAGACACTCAACCAACTGAGCAGCAGCCCAGGCACCCCACAAACTTCCTCGTGTAAGATTCATTCAAATAAATTGAATGAGAGAAACATAAAAGCAATGAGAGATAGAAGCAAGTTGTTTACGGAACCCTGAGAGTGGCTCAGAGCAGTTTGAAAACCACCTCTCTCTAGGCTATTATAACAACGGCGTTTAGAGCCATATGCTTTTTTGCAACTATAAGTGCCAAATGGGGACATACATCACTTGTTGCTGCTTTCTCCATACGGGAGTTGAAATTAAGCCAAGGGCTTCATTTAGCCAAGGGGACAGAGGACTTCCTACCCCTACCTTAATTCACGGCAGTGTGTGGTGAACAGTAGATGTGAGGGGCAGCACCATGCCGAGGAATGTTCAATTCAAGGGAGCTGAATCTTGTGCTCCTTGAATCATAGCATGGAGATAGCCACCGACACCAAAAACCACCAGGCACTCCTGTCTGTCCAGTACCCTTGTCCCCAACTATTCCTCCATTTCATCCTTATACACTTAGGGAACACCAGTGGGCACAGTTTCTTTATCAAGTGTTTGGAGCTCCAGGGGTGCGGCTGATACCTGTCTTGGGGGTCAGCAAAGGAGATGAGTCACATGCTACCAGAGAGGTGCTGCGCAAGTGTTACAGGAACTCAGGGATGGGAGAAATCCCCTCCAGCTGAAGGGATCAGAAAAGGCCTCCTCTAGGAGATGGTATCTAAACTGATCCCTGAAAGCTCATGGGGAATCCGAAGGAGCCTATTTCAGACCAAGGCTCTGGCTGGGAAAACGTGAGGACTAGTTCCTTTTGGCCGGAGCGTAGGTGGGGCAGAAACGGGTAGAGCAGTGGTGACATACACGCACCCCCAAAGCTGCCCTGAACCCAGACCCATGTGGACAACCCTAGCTCGTATGTGTCTACATCACCTAGGACCCTTTTCTGGCATTTTCCATGTGTACATCTTATCCTATCAACTCTAGCATGAGCACCCCAAGGGACAGTGTGCTATTTCCTTTAGGGGAACAGGTAGCTACGTGAAGGGTGTGTACAATAAATGCTTGCTCGCCTCACCTAACTCATCCAATGGATGTTTCCGGAGCACCTATGGGCCCTGTTCTAGGCAGTGGGATGTAGAAGGAAACAAAAGGGACAGTGCCCTGCCCTGTGGCACTGACACTTGAGTGAGAAGCTGTAGGCACAGACTGTTTCATGGCTGGCTGGAAAATCATTCCCCAAATTACCCTGAAGATTAAGACAAACAAACAAGGGCTCTCTGTCTGGACAACCAGGGCGCCTGGGTTTGAATCTCAGCTCCTGCTTGGCTGTGAGACTTGGGGAAAGCTGTGTCACCTCCCTGAGCTTGTATCCCTGTTTATAAGAATGGTGTTCATAATCTTACCCCACAGAGCCATTGTGGAGCTAAAATGGAACAGTCTGGAAAAGTGTCCAACACCGGCCCGGGCCTAGTAGTGGTTCTGTTTTACAGGTATTAGCCCCCTTCCCTTCCCCACTTCGGGGCCTCAGTTTTCTCGTCTTTATGATGACCAGTTCAGGCCAGATGATCTGCTTGCAAAGGCTCCCAGTTGTAACGTTTTCTGATTCCCAAAGCCCAAAAGGCAGGGGCAGGGGGAAGGCTTGTGCATTATTCTTTGCAGCAAGTCGGCGTCTGTGTGAAGTCATCGCGCCTCCCTGGCATTCGTCAGGTTTCCCTTTATGTGCCGAGAGGCTTGGGACCTGCCAACCCCCTAAGCCACACTGGCTGCTTCTCCACATGTCAATGGCTTTCCCATCCGTGCTCAGCTTCCCACAGGGAGGAGAACAGCTCCTTCTTATGCAACCCTGTCTGGAGAGACGGACAGCAAGTGAGCCCAGCTAAAAATATTTCATTTCGAAGTGTGTGGTGGGGGGCTAAGAAGGAGGGGTCGGGGGTGGGTGGATCACATTCTCAAATGCTCTGGATTCTTATCTGCGCTTTGCTGGGAATACAAGAAATAAGAGCAAAGTGGCAACTCCGGCCACGTTGAATCCATCCTGTGGTGCTTTCAGTCCAGGATTCTGAAACACCCTCCTTCTCCTCCTTCCTGGATCCAGCCTCAAGGTGCTGTCCCAGGCCCGGGGAATGGATGATGCCAATGCCCCACCCACATTCTCCCAGCTCCCACTCTCCAGCTTCTCGCTGCTATTGGCTGGCACCCTTGACCCTCAGAGGCGTGTGCTTTGGATGCCAGGACAGTGTCCCCACAGGGACAGCTGGACGAGGTAGGAGTCGATCCCCACCCACCTGCCCCACGGCTGACCACTCGCCATGTGGGGGTACGGAGGTGTAATTCACATTTCAGAGCCCGCCTTCCCGGGACCTGGAACAGCACTCAGTTTGGTTTCTTCCCCTGGCGCGGCCTGCTTGCCCGGCTCCCTTACCGGTTTTCCGTGGGAGCACCTGCTTGGCTGGTCCAGGGCACCTGACTCCGTGGCTCTGAGTCTGCTTCTGGGAGAAGCGCCCCTTGAAGCCCTTTTCCAGGAGCCCGTCCTGACTCCACACTAGCTGTGTTTTCTGCACTTTGCTGCCGACTCCTCCTCTGGTTATCAGCAGCAAGTATTCAAGTGTTGCCTTTCCTCGTACTCTGGTCTTTTCCTCTAGTCTCTAGTGCAGCGAACTCAGACCGTGACACCGACGTGACCCCGGGTTTGTAAGAAGGAAGAGATGTGCATTTTGATCGGCCCGCCCCCCTCCTCAGGTTATTTCTGTGCACACTGCACCTTCAGAACCTCTGCCAAGAAGATTCTGGGAGGATTCCCTATCTCTGTAGCCGGACCACTAGCTCCTTGTAAGATAATAACTATTTTCTTCCATTTTATGCAAAATGCGTTGATGTGCATCAAGCCATTTTATACCCCCAACGACATATGCTTTAAAAAAAAAAGTGGTGGGGCGCCTGGGTGGCTCAGTCGGCAAGTCAGGTCACGATCTCGCAGTCCGTGAGTTTGAGCCCCGAGTCGGGCTCTGGGCTGATGGCCCAGAGCCTGGAGCCTGCTTCTGATTCTGTGTCTCCCTCTCTCTCTGCCCCTTCCCCGTTCGTGCTCTGTCTCTGTCTCAAAAATAAATAAACATTAAAAAAAATTTTTTTAAGTGGTTATGTCATCCCCATTGTAAAATAAATAAATAAATAAATAAATAAATAAATAAATAAAAAGACTCAGGAAATTAAATGGGAAGGAGAGAAAAGATTTAAGTATTGAATGGTTGCTCTGGATGCCTGTAAGTCCCCTCTAACTACAGTCTCATCTGTTTTAAATTTGTCTGTGAGTCCAACCAAGAAGTTAATCAACAGGTCAAGGATGGAGGAGGGGAAAAAGATTTATGCACATGATCTCTTTAAGTACATCCATGAGATTATTACTATTATTATTACATCGACTTGTACAATGGATAAATATATTTATCTATAAATGATAATAAAACAGGCTCAAAGTAGTTAAATGAAATGATATTCATTGTACTTTTTTTTTTAAGTTTATTTATTTATTTTGAGAGAGAGAGAGAGAGCACGTGCACTCGAGCAGGGGAGGGGCAGAGAGTGAGGGAGAGAGAGAATCCCAAGCAGGCTCCACACCGTCTGCGCAGAGCCCGACACGGGACCCGATCTCATGAACTGTGAGATCTTGACCTGAGCCAAAGTCAAGTCAGACGCTCCAACCGACTGAGCCACTCAGGTGCCCCAATCATGGTACTTTTTTTAGGTGCCATTGATATAGACCTCACTGAAAGGAGCATAAGTTAAAAACGATATTTATTGCAGTAATAGCTTCAGGTCTGGCTCCATCTAGGAACTCTAACAATATCAAGTTACTGCTTCTCCCATGTGTCTAGGGAAGAAGATCCCAACCAGTTACCATGTCATTCTTAGAGTTATGGTCCCAGAGGAAGAGAAAGTGACTTTAATGATAGCTTTGGTGAAGGAAAAAAAAAAAAAAAAAAGAAAGAAAAAGAAGGCTTAAGGAAGACTCTAATTGGTCCTGCCTTGGTCACAGCCTAACACCAGAACCAATAATTTTGGCTCAGTTGATGAATCCTTGAATGGCTGGACCTCAGCCCTGTGCCCACCCCTGGCCAGTAAGGACAGGCTGGTCCTGTCTGAACCACAGGGAGTGAGGGGAAGATCAGGGCAGACTGAGCCCCAAATGACCTGCCAAAGGTCAAGGGCTTAGGAAGGGGTAAAGCTGAGATTTGAACCCAGGTCTTTTGTCTTGGGTTCAAGACAAGGTTTGGTTCCTTTACACCACAGCATTTGTGATCCATAGTACTTAGCCAGTACCAGAGGCACTGTCATGGTCAACATCAGCAGCCATGGCCGCTGTTCAATCCATAGGGCACCTTTAATTTTTCAAATTACTTTGACCGATACTCTTTTCCCCCATCCCCAGAAAACTGCAAGACATGTAGATTAATTGCAGATTCATATGCAGCTGTGAGAACCATTACACCCAGTTTCCCCCATGTAATGTCTTGTAAAACCATAGCACAGTATCACAACCAAGATATTGGCATTGACACGTTTGAAAAGACAGATCATTTCCACAAGGACCTTTACAGCTACATACACTTCTTTCCTGCGTCCATCCTTAACCCTGGCAACCGCTGAGCTGCACGTTCTTCCTATAAGCTTGTCATTTAAAGAATATCATATCAATGCAGTCACACAGTGTGTAACTTTCACTCAGCATGATTTCTGGAGATTCGGCACAGTTGATTCAGTATCAGTACTTATTTTCTTTTATCGCCGAGTAGCATTCCATGGTGTGGACATACCACATTCGTTTAGCGACCCATGTCAAAGGATGTCCGAGTTCATCCCAGGTTTTGGCTATCACAAATAAAACTCTTCTTAACATTCGGGGGCAGGTTTTTAGGTGAACATAAAAGTCTTCATTTTTCTGGGGTAAATGCCCAGGAGTGCAATTGCTGGGTCATATGGTAGTTGTATGTGTAGTTTTTTTAAGAAACTGTCCAACTGTTTTCCAGGGTAGCTGTGCCCTTTTACATCCCCACCAGCAATGACTGAGTGACCCAGTCTCTCCGCACTGTCACTATCTTTTTTAATTTAGCCATCCTGAGCATAGCGACATCCCATGGTAAATGTCAAATTTGCATTACCTTAATGGCTAATGGTGAACATCTCTTTGTGTGTTTACGTATCATCTGCGTATCCTCCCGGGTGAAATGTCTAGGCGTGTCCTTTGCTCTTTTCCTAATTGGATTGTTTGGGTTTTCTACTGTTGAGTTTTGGGACCTTTTCAGATATTCTAAATACTAGTCCTTTGTCAGTTATGTGGTTTGCTCAAATATTTTCCCTCAGTCTGTAGCTTGTTTTTTATCCACAGGGTGTAACGAGGTGTTTTTCAGAATCAAATTTTTTAATTTTGATGAGGTCGAACTTACAAGTTTTTCCTTTTATGGATCATGTTTTTGCTGTCAAGTCCAAGAATTCTGTCTAGCCCTAGAGCGCAAAGATTTTCCTGTTTTTTTTTCTTCTGAAAGTTTTAGAGTTTCGTGCTTTACGTTTAAGTCCATAATTCATTTTGGATTAATTTTTGTACAAGGGTTGAGGTTTGGACCAAGGTTCATTTTTCTGCCAGTGGTTTTACACCAACACCGTTTGTTGGAAAAGCTACCTTTTCTCTGTTGAATTTCTTTTGCATTTTTGTCAAAACTAAGTTAGATATATTTGGTGGGTCTAATTCTGACTTTTCTGTTCTGTTCTATTGACCCATGTGTCTGTCCCTCCACCAATACCACACAATCTTGATTGCTGTTGCTGTTTACTAAGTCTTGAAATTGTGTAGACTGATTTCTCCCAATTTCTTTTGCTTTTTTTTTTTTTTTTAATGATTTTAGCTTTTCTGGTTCTTTTGTTTTTCTATACAAATTTTAGAATAATCTTGTTTATAACTGCAAAGTACCTGCCTAAGATTTCGGTAGGAATTGCATTGAACCTATATGTTAATTTGGGGAGAATTGACATCTTTACTATATTGAGTCTTCCAGACATGAACACAAACACAAACACATCAACAGCGCCTTTGTAAAGATTAAAAACGAAGCCACACTAAAGCTAAACACACGTATTTGGTAAATACAGTAAAGCCTTGGTCTGTGACCATAACTTGTTCCAGAAACGTGCTTGCAATCCAAAGCACTTGTATAGCAAAGCGAATTCCAAGAACCATTGGCTCAGCTATGATCATGTGACGTCCTGCCTCACGTTCTACTCGTATTACAAGACACCGCTCTTTTTCCAAGTTAAACTTTATTCGAAACGTTTGCTTGTCTTGCAGAACACTCACAGAAAAAGTTACTTGCAATCCAAGGTTTTACTGTATAGTTTTAAAGTCAGGGAACCTTGGTGTGCTTGGGTGGGTGGTTCAGTCGGTTAAGTGCCCGATTCTTGATTTTGGCTCAGGTCATGATCCCACAGTTCCTGGGTTCCAGCCCTGCATCTGGCTCTGTGCTGACGTGTGGAGCCTCCTTGTGATTCTCTCTCTCCCTCTGTCTCTCTGCCCCTCCCCTGCTCATGCAGTCTCTCTCTCTCTCTCTCTCTCTCTCTCTCTCTCTCAAAATAAATAAACATTAAAAAATATAATAAATCAAGGGAACCATGAATACAAGTTTCAGAATACTGATTATCTCAGCAGAAGGAGGCAGGAAAATGGGTTGGGAGAAATAAGTCACCAGTCGTCTATGTTTTGGTATTGGGTAGTAGGTTCAAGGGTGTTTATTAAATACGTACATTAAAAAAATAGGCAATGACCACAGCAAGGATGAGCATATGTCATGAACTATACAGATGTATCCACCTTATATGGATCCTGAAGCTTCCACAGTTTGGGGGAGGGGAGACCTTCCAAGGGGGGAAAAATACACAAAATACATATGTAGAATCAGGTATAAAAGTGAATTTTTTAAGAATTAGAAATCATAAATGAAAAGTTTAAAAATATGGCAAATAACACAAACATCACAAAATCCAGAAGAATACCATAATATATTTTTAAAAATATTTATTTAGTTTTGGGAGAGCACAGAGAGAGGGGGACAGAGGATCTGAAGCGGGCTTTGTGCTGACAGGCTGACAGCAGCCAGTCTGATGCGGGGCTCGAACTCATGAACCCCAAGATCATGACCTGAGCCAAAGTTGGACGCTCAACCGACTGAGCCACCCAGGCGCCCCTCCCCCTCCTATATTTTAACATTTCTGACTGCATCGTCTTTGATTACCTTCTTATGCAATAAGGATTTTATAAAATCCTTTTCTAAAGAGAAGAAAGAAAGATAATTCAGTCTTCCCTCCGGCATGGGTTATCAAAATGTGTTTTGTGCTATTGATAGTTTGGAAAAGTCAAACTAGCTTTTACTTAGTAAAAGCTTGTTACTGGTAATGTCACATAAAACTTGCTTATCTGGTGCTTTATGCCTAGGGAGTCGTGCCTGGGCACCTGGCCCAGCTCTGCCCAGTCATCACTGTACCCCCACCTGCCGGACAGGTACCCACAGAGCAGGGTGGTGGTAAAGCCTGCATCTTAGTGCTGTCTCCTTCAGATTCTTCTCCGTGGGCTTTCAAAACAGGACCTGCACGCTCAGTGACAGTCCTCAGGGAAGCTCTACGGATGGGGGGGGGTGGTGCTGACATCGCCAGGGCGCAGGCTCACAGATATCCTGCACTGAGTAAAGAATGCTTAGCCTTGGATGGGCCCAGGCAAGAGGGGGCCCTGAAGCTTCTCTCTCATTAGCTCCGTGGTCCGCCCTGTCTGGAACCAAGGCTTGTGAGTAATCCACTCTGCTCCTCGGGGCTCACTAATAATGTGATCCTCCAGCCCTGAGGCACTGGTGGTTGCTGTTCCTCTCCAGAGCTCCTCTGGAAGAGAAACCACGGCTTGGCCACACAACCCAGGACACGTGAGAGGCAAGACCAGTGGCCTCACCCATGTTCACTACCTGGCTGTAGTCATTTACTCAGCGAAAATTTAGTGAGCAGCTACTACGTGCCAGGCTCTGTGCTAGGCTCTGGGGTGCCATGGCGGACCTGTGCTGGGGAGCTCCCCTACAGAGAAGACGGCATCTGTTTAAGTCTGGGCACATCTCCCTCAGGGTTAAGTGTCCCCAACTTTGACCTTCTCGGGCCCCTGCTCTTACTTCATCAAACTACCATGCGTCTGTTCCAGGCACACCGGGCACGCTGGTTCCTCTATTTGTGCGTCCCCAGGGCCCAACGCCCTGTTCAGCACAGAGCGCTGAACGGAGCTGGGTGGCCAGGCTCCCACGGTGGGCAGACTGGAGGGCACGTTCCAAAGGAGCAGAACCGGAACATTAGCATTGCCTTAGACTCACGCCCAGACCTGTGGGGTTTCGTCGCTGTCTCCCCAGGAAGTTGGCCACACCCAAAGTGAATCTCCCTCCCCACCACCCCCAGGACTATGGGGAGTCCCGTGCGGGAAGCAGGGAGAAGTCTCCCAAGGAGAGGGAGCGGGAGAAGGAAGCAGCATGGTCTGGTCTTTGGGAGCAGACAGCGTTGGACTCCGATCTCTGCTACATGGCTCCTCTCTCAGCAGCCCCGGGGCCTCCCTGAGCCCTGCACACTCGTGACTGCACTCTGTGAACGATGGTGGTGCCGGTGCCAGTGCGTCTTCTGGGTGAGTGGAGGGAAGGCTGCACATCCCAGCAGGTCCACAGTGGGCTCAGTGAGGACTCCCAGCCCTTTTGGTCACCACAAAACCTCTTGGCTCCCCAAGCCTGATCTTGCATTAGGGTGTAAGCTCCCAGAGAGCCAGGGCTGGTCCCCTCATTCCCACTGAGCATCTCGGACAGTTCCCCGGCACACAGTGGTACGAGAGAAAATACCCATCGAAGGATGGGGGGGAAAGAGTACACTAAAAATATAACGAGGATAAAATCGTATTGTCAAAATGACACAGCACGAGGCTAGTTGCTTTGGTCAAAATGACTTCCCAACCATAAAAAAATCTGACCTCAAAAATGTGTTTTCCAGTCTCCGGGAGGATGAACGCCAGCTGGGTGCTATTTGAAGAGCTCTCGCCTTCGTCGTTACTATTATTACTAAGTCGCTGTGAAAAGTTCAGTTGCAGACTGGGAGAAGGGGAGAGCTGAACCGGAACGAGATTGTCGCGGGTCTTCTGCTCAGATGTCAGCAAGGAGCCACATACTCTTCTCTCTTTTAACCTCTATACTTGGGTGTCCTGACCAACGCCCCCAGCAGCCGTGGTAGCACCGACCTCATCCCCACCCCATTCGCGACAGTCTTGGTATAACAAAGGAAGGAGGGTGACTGTGTGTCCGCGTGTGTGAGTGTGGAAGTGAATATCTGTGTGTGCATGTGAGTCTGGATGTGACATCCCTCTCTCCTGTCAGGTGCTCAGAACACATGTTTCGCTTGTGTCTCTGGGGAGCCCTGGAGCCACGCCCTCCACTCTGTCATGCCCCATTTATCAGGAGAAGGACCAGTGCCCTACATTCAGCGGAAGTGGAATTACATAAGGATGAGCCACACTGGCAACTTTTCGGCTTGGTGCCTTCTCAGCCCTGTCCAGGTTGCCTGGACCCACATTGAAACCTCATCTCTCTGTATACCCAGCTTTATAGCTCTTTCCAAAATGTCAGGCTCACACCTCCTCACCTTGACATTTTTCTTCCCTCTCCTTCCCACATACCTGACGTACAGCTACTATCTGTCAATAAGCTGTCAGTCTACTGCATAAGTCCTGGCCCCCTCTAGTTTGACATAAGATCCAATCTCATCTTGACATGGTCGCTAATCATCTTCCAAATCCTTCCTACCCCCCACCCTGCCTCTACTCTTGGACATTCCCTATGACCTCCTCATGGGTCACCTTTATCTGTTATGTCTCAACCCCACATCGCACTGCATGTTATCCCTCCAAAGGAGAGCTAACATCACTCACCTGCTGCTGTAATCTCCTTTCTTCTTCTGTACCCATGTGGGCTTATTCCTTTTCCACTAGAAAGTAAGCTCTATGAGGACAGGATGTTTGTCTGTTTTCTTCAGCAAAGTATCCCCAGTGTCAAGCACAAGGCAGACATTCAATAAATAGTATTGAACACAAATAAATGCACAGTATGTGTGAGCAACGGGCCAGTGAATTTGGAGCCCGCCCGGTTCATCAGCTTCTGAGGCATTTTCAGAAACCTTAGTAGCTCCAGAAATGATATTACTAAAGCCCCAGGGAAGGAACATTCTATTACCTGGTAAACAGCTTCTTCTCATCAAAGAAAAGAAACACACCACATCTGTCCTCCCCACCGCCAACCCTGTCGAGAATTCCATCCTTTTTTAGACAAATGCACCTGGGGGGGGGGGGGGTAAAGGCAATAAAATGTGCAAGGGGTCCCCACTCTTACTAGGTTTATCTCCAGTTTCCTCAGAGCTGTGGTTTGCAATTCCAACTGTGCATGATAATTCCTGAGATCTTGGCTTAAAATGTTATTCCTGGACCTTTTTCTCAGAGGCTTGGTTTTAGTAGGTCTGGGATGAAGCCCAGAATCTGCATTTTTAATAATCTCCTGGGACAACTCAGAGGCAAGTGGCTCTCACAAGTCCTTGTGAGAGACTATAGCATAGAGTTTATTATAGCAAATGACAGCTCAGCTGAGTGCAGTCAGATAGGGCCTGACACACAGGACGCTAAGCGGAGTTGGTTGATAAACCCAACACAGCAGCATCAGGCAGCCTGCGAGCCACAACTGGGAAAGGACGTATATACAATCTGAAAGGACAGACAGGCACACAGCCAAGAACACAGGCGAAGGAGTGATACGGGATTCTTGTCAAGGCCGAAGACCAGAATAAACTAAGGAATGATTTTTAAAGGAAATTGATGTCAGTATTTGAAGACTTGTCCTGGGAAGGAGGGTATGGGCTTCAGAGGTAGAGGGACTTCTGCACTGGCAACAGTTTGGGCCATGGGATTATAGCTGCGCATAACTACACTGGGTTTGAACACACACACACACACACACACACACACACACACACACTTTCTGAGGATGCACCTACGTGTCTTTCCCATGTTTACAAATGGATTGAACCATCCACAGCCCTCAGATTGGGTTGTCTTTTTCTCTGAATCTTGTGAGACCTCCAACCAGAGCTCCTGGGTCATAGGAGTTTGGCACCAGGTGGATTCAGCATTTGCTTCTCCCCACTCTACAAATATTGATGGGGGGGGGGCACTTGCCTGTGCCAAGAAAACTACTAGGCACTGGAGGATACAGGAGTGAATGAATCAGACACGCTGCCTGATCTCATGGAGGAGACAGACATGATCAACCAAATAACCACAAAAACAAATGTACAATGCACCATGAGTCTGTTGTGATGGGGAGGTCCATAGTGCCATGAGGGAGTACCCTGAATGATTGGGATTAAGCTGGGCTTAATGACACAGGGACTGAAGTCTGAGGATAAGCAAGCATTGTTAGGTAACAAAGAATAACACTCCAGGAAGAAGGAACAGCATATACAAATGTCCTGTGGTGGGGGGGTTGGGGTATGTGTAGCCGCGGGGAACTATAGGCAGGCTGGTGTGGTCTGGGCAGTGATAGAGGTGGAAGGAGGCCCATGAGAAACTGGAGGGTAAGTGGGAAGACCAGGCAGGGCTTTGGAGGTGTGAAAGTGACAATTCCCTTAAAAGCAATAAGGAGATGTTGAATGGTTTTAAAGAGGGGGACACAGAGGAGTTGTAACCCATTCGCATTTCAGAAAGGGGACCCTGGCTTCCTGTGGGAAAGAGACCTAAGGAGACTAGCAGGGATACAGATAGTCCTGCTGGGAGGTGACTGCATGGTCCAGAGCCTTCGCCATCAGCGATAATGGTGACAAACGCTAAGGTTTTTTATGAATGAATGAATGAATACCTTCACCCAGAGTCCTCGGGCTGTGCTGCAGGGCATGGGGGTTCAGGAAAGGACACTGAGCTGTTGGCCCAGCTGAGAACAAAACAGGCACTGGACGTTGCAAGAAGTCCCTGCTCTGTCCTCCTAAAAGCCATCTCCTCTTTGGCTTCGCTCAGGCATTTTGCAGAATGGGGAGGGGGTGGAGGAGAGTGAGGAAGGGACACAAGTTCTTTAATTTCTGGGCCATTTTCCCATTTTTTTTGTGTGGGAAAAGTCCCCTGCACTTATCTGCACAGATTGTCAGATTGTCTGGCAGAAACCCCAGCTGGGGCCCTTTGGGGAGAAGAAATGCATGATTCAGCCCGTGGGGTGGAGCCAGAAAGGTTTGCAATTGATGAGGGAGGCTGGGGTGAGGGGGTGGGGAGGACTGAGGGGCATGGATTCCTTCAGGCAAGAGAGCTGTGGGGAAGAGGACAAAGACAGTGAGGATGTCAGATCGAAGCCAGCCAATGTCCCAGGTAGAAGGCAGGCTCCTGTGCACCACTTCCGGGAGGCCAAGCTGCTTTGGCCAGAAAGCCAAGAAATAGGATAGGACTGATTGAGTGACTGATTCAGCAGTGGGGTTGCTCTTGGTCCAGGCCCAACCTGGAAATTACAGCCGTGGCTTGCAGCTTCCGGGACAGCTACTGGAATCAGGGGCCTGCTGGTGACTGTGGTCGACAGCCGCAGGGCCTTGCCTCGCCTTCCTGGGCCATGGTCATTGACTGAGGGAGGGGCTCTTGCTCCTGGCCCAGGCTGGAGAGCTGCCACCAGCAGGGCCCTGCCAGGGTCACCCGAAGCACAGATGTCAGAGAAGAGCCCACTGTGAAGGCCACTGAAAGCCACTGGGCCTTCCAGATGAGGACGGTGAATTCCGTCTCCATTTACGCTGGCCGTGAGGAAGCAGGTTTGTGCAGGCGCCAGCCTAGTACAAAGACCGCCAGTGGCTTCCGTATCCTAGCTTTACTGTTGCGGTGTGGCTTGGGAAAATTCACTTCCCCTTTCTGAGCCTCGGTTTCCCAACCTGGACATAGAGGCAATGGCACCTGCCCTGGCTGATGAGACTGTGGCGATGGCCAAAGTTCAACACTTGGAAGAAAAATGAGATGAGAATGAATTTCATGATGGTGATGACATCCCGTCCGCCTTCCCCTCGTGAGAAAAGGAACTGCAACCCATTTCAGAGATGAGGAAGTGGAGGCGTAGGGAGGCTAAGTATCCAACTGAGATCAGGTTGGATGGTGAGTGGCTGAGTTAGCATTCCAGCTGTGTCCACCTACCCGCTGCTTCACAGTTGCCTGTGGGTTCCTCATAGCATTTACATTTGAAGAGTTTTTTTTTTTTTTAAACAAAAAACAAGAAAACTAGCCTTAAGGGGTGCCTGGGTGGCTCAGTCAGTTGAGCGACTCACGTCATGATCTCAACACTTCTGTGTTCGAGCCCCGCACCGGGCTCTGTGCTGACATCTCAGAGCCTGGAGCCTGCTTCAGATTCTGTGTCTCCATCTCTCTCTGCCCCTCCCCACTCGCACTCTGGTTCTATCTCTCTCTCTCTCTCTCTCTCTCCCTCTCTCAAATATAAACATTAAAAAAATGTTTTTTTTTTTAAATTTTTTTTTTTTAATTTTTTTTTCAACGTTTATTTATTT
>NW_024412415.1:33195567-33231578 GCF_014898765.1 Herpailurus yagouaroundi | reverse complement strand
GAGGGAGACACAGAATCGGAAACAGGCTCCAGGCTCTGAGCCATCAGCCCAGAGCCCGACGCGGGGCTCGAACTCACGGACCACGAGATCGTGACCTGGCTGAAGTCGGATGCTCAACCGACTGCGCCACCCAGGCGCCCCCAAAAAATGTTTTTTTTTAAATATTAGCCTTGAAATTCAGAACCAGAGACAACAGTTGCTTTGGTAATTTTCAAATTTAGAAATAAGCAAGATTGCAAGGATCAGCTCACAGAAACCTCTCCGCAAACTCAAAGTATCTGGAGGTTTGTCCCCCCAAATCCTTGAAACGGCAGCAGCAAAGTTAGAGCTGGGTGGGTTTTTTGTTTTGTTTTGTTTTGGTTTTTGTTTTGTTTTGTTTTGTTTTGTTTTTTTGCAGAGCTCACCAAGTAGCAGGAACTTTAAAGATGAGGCATTTCCCCTTCCCTCATCTCACAGATAAGGATTGTGGGTCTCGAGAAGGGAGGGACCACCATGGTGTCTCACTCGTCTGGTTAGAAGCAGAGCCAGGACGAGAACTTGAGTCTCCCTTACTTACTCTCCACACGATGATCTTTCCAAAACAGCAGCTGCCTGTGGATTCATCGCAAGTGACCGGGAGATCTCAGGAAGTGACAGGTGACAGTTTCAAAGAGCCCTTCACCAAGTCGCAGGGGACCTCGCCCCTGCTGAGGCGCTAAGGGCTGCATAGGTGGAGGTTCAAGGCCCAGGCTTACCTCTAGGGGGTCCATCAACTAGCCATCCTTATCCCTCAAGCTCCTCTTTGATGATACTTCATCTCTAGGGCTCCACCTTTGTGCTCTAGCCTGGAGGTCTCCTCACCACCAGTGGCCACATCCATCCACCCCTCTAGATATCCTGCCTCAGTCTCCCCCACTGCTGCCACCCTTTCCATGTATCCAGTTTTCACTCTTAAGAGACTCACTCTGCCTGCTCCATGAAGTGTGCCTCAGGTTCTCCAGCCCTCCCTCCCTTCTCTGAACCAGGATAATAATCAGCACTATAATATGCGACGATTGCGAGGTTTAGTACATGCTGAGTGCTAGGTTAAGAGATTGCCTCAGATAAGCCCTCGGTGCGTTATGGCTCATTTTTAGCCCCATTTTGCACTTGATCTTAGCCAAAAGGCCGAGAAGCGATTTTAGCCCCATTTTGAAGTGGAAGAGGATATAGGCATCTGGAGAGCTGAAGAACTTGTTCAAGTTTACACGGCTTGTCAGTGATAGAGCTGGGCCACAAGCCCAGGGCCCCACTCTCGCCATTGGGCTACTCTCACGGGAAGAACAGGGAAATGCCTGCTCATTTCACTCTCCCTGGTTCTGAGAGAAACAGGCAGAGTTGGCTCCCAGAAAAGACCATCCTTACCTGCCTCACCTTCCAGAGAAGGAGTCTGTGCTGCTGTGAAACAGGCAGACTTAAGTCAGCCAGTCCTCCCCACTCCCCACTAGATGGTTTCCTGCATTCCTGGAGCACAGGATCTCTTTTTGTAGTAGCGAACTGAGTGGGCTCTTTCCATCCATCGTGGTAAAAGTGTCTGTGGTCAGTTGCCTGCAGAATCTCCTCCCTGCCTTTCCTCCCTTCTTACCTTCCCGCTCTCTGGTCACCTCCGAGCATTTCCAAGAACCTCGCCAGCTCATGCCTTTGGCCCAGGTTCCCCACTTCTGTCTGTAAGTCTGGAACAGGCTCATGTCTGCTACATCAAGGAAGGTGCCTCTCCCAGATCCCTGAGCATTTCCTCGGATGGGATGAGATCAGCGCCTCACCATCATACTTCCCTACGGACCACCCCGGGGCTGCTCTGAGCCAGCCACGTAAGTGTTGAGGGTGCTGGAGGCCTCAAAGACGTGCTCCTGGAGAGCTTAGATCAGGGAGGTAATAAGCACAGTTACCCTCAGAGACAGAATGGCTCCCATGTCAGCAAGACTGAGCCACCTCCTGATGGCAAAGTCTAAACAAAGACTGTGTAGGTCAGATGGAGGAGGGGCTGGCCAATGACAGAAGAGTGGAGAAAGGTGATGTGTCCAGACCAATCCTGGCAGTGCCTGGAAATACAGGGACTGCCTGGAAATACCCTGGTCTTTGGACCGGTGGCACTTTCACGTGCAGGACAAGTTCATTCATTCAGTCTCCAGTCATTCATACTTTCATCAGACACACCTGTGCCAGATATTCCTCTAGGGTCTGGGATAAATTGGCCAATGGAACATGAGTTCCATTTATCACAATGTATAACTTTATTTTTAACTGTGTTTGGCTCTTTATGTCCCACCTCCACAGTTAGACTGTAAGCTGTTCTGTTTGATGTTGTCACCCCAGTGCTCCCCATGGCACTTGATAAGTGTGTGTTGGTTGAATGCGAGACACGTTATCCCCGAGGAGACGAGACATGCAGGAAATGGTGTCAACACCCAGTGAGGACTCCAGCCTCACTGGCAAGGCCATCTAGGTGTGAGAGGGATGGTCCCCCTGTCCTCACTCGGGAGTGCCCTTGAGCCGCTTCCTGCCGGAGATGAGAGTCCCCCTTCGGGAAGAGAATGTGGGCACACTGACATGAGTACTTAGTTCCGCTTGAAAGTTAACAATGCGGTATTTAGGTGTATCCATGAAATGTGTATGTTTTATTCACGGGAACCTGTCCCTCCCCACTAAGGTGAGGTCTCTGGGTGGGAGGCCAGATGGAGCCAATAACGGCTGGTGTCCGGTGTGCCTGGCCAAGAGTGAATGAGATGAGCGCCCCCTTGAGGCCTTGAGGAGATGGTCAGCCTGGGATCCCCAGAGGCCACCCTCAGGGTCAGCCTGGGAGACCTCCTTTCCACTTGAAAGTCCCTATCAAGGTGCCCCAGTGCTGGAGCATCATTGAATCGGTGCCTAAGGGCTGCTTCCCATCCTCTGTCCACTCCCACAGAGCTGGACACCACATGGGCAAGGAGGTCTCTGGGGGATCCCCTAATCCAACTCCCTCAGTTTATTTTTATTTATTATGGCATATTCCATACATATAGGAGTGCACAAGAGATATGTGTTTAGTTTATACAATCAGAAAAATGAACACCGTGTGCACATCATCCAAATTAAGAAAGGAAACATTACCGATGCTTCAGAACTGCCCACCCCCATTTCCTGCAATAACCGCCCCCCCCCTCAGCATACACACTAGAGGCAATCACATCTCGATTTGGGGTTAACCAGTCTTTACTTTGGAAAATGGTTTTACCACCTAATACATATTTTCATGATTGAGTTACAATTCACATACCATAAAGCTTCCCCATTTAGAGTTACCAATACAGCCAATTTAGTATATTTACATGGTTGTGCAAAGGTCACCACTGTCTAATGGCAGAACATTTTTATCACCCCCCAAAGAAATCCTGTGCCAGTGACATGAGTACTTAGTTCTACTTGAAAGTTAACAATGTGCCAGTTAGCAGTCACCCCCCCCCCCATTCCTCCCTCCCCATATCCCCTAGAAACCACTAATCCACTTTCTGTCTCTATAGATTTTTCTATTCTGGGTATCTTACATAAATGGAATCATACAATTAAGTGACGTCTTATGCCTGGCTTTTCTCACTCAGCATAATGTTTTCAAGGCTTATCCATGTTGTGGCATGTATCAGTTCACTTCTTTTGTGGGCAAATACTATTCCATTGTACGGATATATCACATTTTGTTTATCCGTCCATCGGGTGGTGATGAATATGTGTGTCGTTTCTTCTTTATGGCTCTTGTGAGTAATGCTCTTGCGAACACGTGTGCACACGTTTTTATGTGAACGTATGTTTTCAATTCTCTTTGATAGGAGTGGGGTTTCTGGGTCACATGGTAACCCTATGTTTAAGCATTTGAGGAACTGCCAATCTGCCTTCCAAAGGGTCCGCGGCATTGTACCACCAACAATGGCTGTGCATCGTTCTCTCTACATCTCCTCTCGCACTTGCTATTGTCTGTCTTTGTCATTACAGCCATCCTGGTGGGTGTGAAATAGTATCTCCTTATGACTTTGATGTGCATGCCCTTAGTAACTAATGACGTTGAGCACCTTCTCACGGACTTATTGGCCATGTGTGTCTCTTCTTTGGAGAGATGTCTACTTGAATCGCGTGCTCATTTTTTAATCGGGTGATATGTGTTTTTAAAGAATGAATTTCCACCTACAAAAGAATGAACTTGTGCTCCTGTCCAAGACCATCTATAGCAATGAACTCAAAATGGATCAAACACCTAAAATAAGAGCTAAAACAACAAAACTCTTGGAGGGAAACCTGTGTAGATCTTTCTGACTTCGGCAATGACCTTAGAAAATGATTTCCTAGACATGACACTAAAAGTAAAGGCAACAAAAGGAAGAATCGAGAAACTGAACATCATCAAGATTAAAACTTTTTGTGCTTCCAAAGCCACTGTCAAGAGAGAGAGCACAAGAGGGTGACGGCGCAGAAGGAGAGACAGAGAATCTTAAGCAGGCTTCACACCCACACTTGGTCCCATTCTGGGATTGTTACGTGAGCTGAAATGAAGAGTCCGACATTCAACTGACTGAGCCACCCAGGCGCCCCCACTGCCTAGAACATTCTTCAAAGTGTTTCCTGGTGAACAGGTGCAGAAATGTCTTTATTTCACAGTGGAATTCGAATTACAGGATTTCCACATGTTCAACCCTAGATAAGGGTAAACATTTTCCAAATAGTTTCATCAACCTAAAAGCCCACCAGCAGTGGGAGAGGGTTTCATGGCTTTATAACCTTACCAACACTTGGTGTTGTCAGACATTTTAGGTCTCATGAATGTATAATTGTATCTCATTTTAACTTGCAGTTTCCTGATGACTGCTGGGGTTGAGCCTCTTTTCCTATAGTTATACAGTTGTATACTATCTATGTTTCTCTGTCTATGACATCCCTGTTCTTTTTTTTTTTTTTGCCCATTTTTCAATCATTTGTCATTTTCTTCTTGATTCATATTTATAAATTCTGGAAGCGATTCAATACCTTGTTAGTTTTACTTGTTGCCATTACCTTCTGCTAGTTTGTGGTTTGTCTTTTTACTCCCTTTACGGTATCTTTCCATGAACAAAAATTCTTAATTTTAATGTAGTTAAATTTATCAGACTTTGTCTTTATGGCTTGTACTCATTGTGTCTTAAGAAATCTTGCCCTACTTGGAGGTCGTAAAGATAGTCTCTTATATTATCTTCCAATACTTTTATGGCTTTTCATTTTACGTTTAAGCCTTTATTCCATCTGGAGTTGATTTTTGTGTATTGTGTAAGTTGGGGGATCTAATTTCACTTTTTTCCATATGGATAACCAATCGTCCTAGTACCACAGACCTGCAATGTCTGGTCTGTGGTAAATCAAGTTCTTGCATATGTGAGGGCTTGTTTTTGGGCACCCTATTCTGTTTCGTCCCTATGCTAATATCACATTGTCTTAATCATCGTATTGTTATGATAAATCCTGATATCTGGCAAGGTGAGTCCACCATCTGGTTTGTTGGGGATTTTAAAATCAGAGTGTCTTGGCTAGTCTTGACTTTTTTGCTCTTTCCATAAATTTGAGAATCGGCTTGTTAAATTCTAAAAAAAAAAGAAATACTTTTGGGATTTGAATTGGAATTATATTGAATTTACATACCAACTTTAAAGACCTGACACCATGAAATCATGATTTATTACTGTTTCTTTTGTAGCAAATGCTGTTTGTGTCCTGTTTAAGAAACCGTTGCCTGTTTCTGGGAATGCAAGCTGGTGCAGCCACTCTGGAAAACAGTATGGAGGTTCCTCAAAAAACTAAAAATAGAACTACCCTACGACCCAGCAATTGCACTACTAGGCATTTATCCACGGGATACAGGTGTGCTGTTTCAAAGGGGCACATGCACCCCCATGTTTATAGCAGCACTATCAACAATAGCCAAAGTATGGAAAGAGCCCAAATGTCCATAGATGGATGAACGGATAAAGAAGATGTGGTATATATATATAACCAGTATATATACTGATATATATATATATATATATATGTAATGGAGTATTACTTGGCAATCAAAAAGAATGAAATCTTGCCAATTGCAACTACGTGGATGGAACTGGAGGGTATTATGCTAAGTAAAATTAGTCAGAGAAAGACAAATATCATATGACTTCACTCATATGAGGACTTTAAGAGACAAAACAGATGAACATAAGGGAAGGGAAACAAAAATAATATAAAAACAAGGAGGGGAATAAAACAGAAGAGACTCATAAATATGGAGAACAAACAGAGGGTGACTGGGGGGAGTGTGGGGGGGGGATGGGCTAAATGGGTAAGGGGCATTAAGGAATCTACTCCTGAAATCATTGTTGCACTATATGCTAACTAATTTGGATATAAATTTTTAAAAGGAAAAAAGAAAATAAAAAAAAAAGAAACTATTGCCTGTTTCGAGGTCATGAAAATATTCTCTAGTGTTTTCTTCTATTATTTTGTCATTATTTTTAAACTTTTTTGCTCTTCACATTTAGTCTGCCATCTAATTCTGGATTTGTTTTGGGTTTTTTTTGTTTTTTTTTTTTTTTTTTTTTTTTGTATTTCTACCAAATACATTTTGGTAGATACAAATACAAATACATTCTGCTGCCACATAGATTTTTTTTTTACATGTGAATAGCCAATCAACCTACTACCATTTATGAGAAAACAATCCATTCTTATACTACATTAGATGGTCTCCTTTATCATAAATCAGGTGACAGAATATGTGTGGATCACTTAATAGATTCCTATCTGTTTCATTATTCTGTTTGTATATGAAACATGTTGTTTCAACCACGACAGCTTTATGACAGGTTTTGTTACCTGGTGGTGAAAATCTTCCAGCTTGGTTTTCCTGAAGATTTTTAAAAATATTTTACATCTTTTAGCCTTTTTATGTGGATTTTAGAATTAACTTGTCTATGCTCACTGAATACACACACACAGAGGTTTTGATTGGAATTAGATTGTATTTATAGACTAATTTGAGAAAACCGACATTTTCACAATATTAAATCTTTCAATCCGTAAACATGGTATATTCCTCCCCCTTTTAAGGAGGAATATATCCATTTTTAAAAAGATATTTTAAGTAATCTCTACACCCATCGTGGGGCTCGAACTTACAACCCTGATATCAAGAGACACGCACTCTGCGACTGAGCCAGCCAGACACCCCAGGAATGTGTCCTCTTTAAACATCTTTCCTCAGTAATATTTTGTAGTTTTCACCATAGGAAACTTGCACATATTTTGTGAGGTTTATTCCTAGGTACTCGATGTTTCTTGGTACTATTATAAGTTGTCTTTTAAATCCTACTTATTTCTGGTATACAAAAATAACATAAATTTTTAGTATTAACTTTGTACGCAATGACCTAGTGAAATTCACTTATTAATTCTAGTAGTTTGTAGATTGTTTTTGGATTTTCTAGGCACAAATTAATGTTATTTGTGAATAAAAAATGTTTTGTTTCTTCCTTTCCCATCTATATGTCTTTTATTTCTTTTCCTTCCTCATTGCACTTGGCAGGACCTCTAGTACAACGTGGAAGGCATCTAATAGGAGCCATCCGTGTCTTGTTCCTAATCTCAGACAGAAAGTTTTCATTATTTTATGTTGATATTTTAATAGCAATAATAGAAATTGTGTTGGGGCACCTGGGTGGCTCAGTGGTTGAGCATCCAACTTCAGCTCAGGTCATGATCTCACGGCTCATGGGTTCGAGCCCCACATCAGGCTCTGTGCTGACAGCTCGGAGGCTGGAGCCTGCTTCGGATTCTGTCTCCTTCTCTCTCTCTGCCCCTCCCCCACTCACATTCTGTCCCTCTATCTATCTCAAAAATAAATAAACATTAAAAAAATAGAAATTGGGGCACCTGGGTGGCTCAGTTGGTTAGGCGTCTGACTTCGGCTCAGGTAGTGATCTCACAGTACGTGGGTTCGAGCCCCGCGTCAGGCTCTGTGCTGACAGCTCAGAGCCTGGAGCCTGCTTCGGATTCTGTGTCTCCCTCTCTCTCTGCCCCTCCCCTGCTCATGCTCTGTCTCTTCTTGTCTCAAAAATAAATAAAAACATTAAAAAAATTTTTTTTAATTATATTAAGCAATTATACAATAGCAATATTAGGCATGATGTTTCTTGTAGTTTTTTTCTAGATACCTCTTAAAGTTTAATAATGTTCCCTTATATTTATAGTTTGATATGAGTTTTTGTCATAAATATGTTAACTTTGGTCAAATATGTTTTCTGAATCTATCAATATGATCATATTTTTTTTTCTTTTGTTAATATTGTGAATTATATTAATTGATTTCCTAATGTTAACCCAAACTTGCATTCCTAGAATAAATCCCAAATATCATAACATGTTATCCTTTTTAATATGTTGCCAGATTTTATTGACTAGCACTTTGACAAGGATTTTTGCAGCTATATTCATGGGAGATGATGATTTTGACTTCATTTTTTTGTGATTTTTGCTAGGGTGTAATATCAAAGTGATGCTGGCCTTACAAAAAGTGTTAGGAAGTGTTCCTTATTTTGATGTTTTCTGGAAGATTTGTGAAATTAGTATTCTTTTTTCCTTAAGTGTTTAGAAGAATTCATTTGTAAATCCATTTATTCCTAAAGTTTTCGTTCTAGGGAGATGTTTAAAAAATCAAATTCCTTTAATAGATATTAGACTATTCAAAGTTTCCATTTCTTCTGCCAATGTTGATAAATTGTCTTTTTTGTCTTCTAAAATTTTGTCTTCTAAATTTTCTAATTTATTCAAATAAAATTGTTCATAATATATTATTTTTTGACATCTATAAGATTCATAAAGGTGTCTATATTTTCATTTCTGATATTGGAAATTATATATTCTCTCTTTTTTTCTTGATCAGACTTGCTAAGGAGTTATCATTGTATTAATCTTTAAAAAAAACAAAATTGGGGGTTTGTTGTTTTTTCCCATTGCCCAGTTACTTTCTATTTTATTAACCTCTGCCTCTACCTTTATTCTTTCCATCTGCTTTATTTAAGATTATCCTTCTGAACTTCTTTGTGTCTGTTAGACACAGTATATTTGAGCCTTTTTTTTTTCTTTTCTAAGGAAACAGAGCTAGAAATTATAAATCAACAGTGTAGGTAAAACGTCCTACAAGCTTTTGTACATATAATAGTTTCATTATTGTTCAGTTAGAAGTATTTTCATTTCTGCTGTGAGTGCTTCATTGACCTAAGAATTATTGAATAGAATGGTATCCTTAAATTAAAATTCTAAAAAAAAAACTTAAAAAAAAAGAAAGGAGGCACCTGGGTGGTTCAGTCGGTTGAGCGTCCGACTTCGGCTCAGGTCATGATCTTACGGTTGATGGGTTTGAGCCCTACATTGGGCTCTGTGCTGATGGCTCAGAGCCTAGCGCTTGCTTTGGATTCTGTGTGCCCCTCTCCTTCTGCCTCTCCCCCATTCACACTCTGTCTCTTAAAAATGAATAAACATTAAAAAAAATTTTTTTTAACTCAATGTGTGAGGTTTTTTTCTAATGATCTTTTGGTTATTTGTTTTCAACTCCATTGCATTATATTTAGAGAATATGACCTGTATGATACCAATTCTTTGGAACTTTTTGAGGTGAATTTTGCAACTTGCTATAAAGTCATCACAGGGGCGCCTGGGTGATTCAGTCGGTTAAGTGTCTGACTCTTGATTTCGGCTCAGGTCATGATCTCACAATTTGACCTTGAGCTCCTTATGGGGCTCTCTGCTGTGTGCAGAGCCTGTTTGGGATTCTCTCTCTCCCTCTCTCTCTGTCCCTCCCCCCCAAAAAAATAAATATTAAAAATAAGTTATCATGAATGTTTCCTATGTGTGTCTGACAGTTCCTATATTCTTTAATTGTTGGGTATAATATTCTATATATGCCCATTGGATCAAAATTTGCATATTGTGCTATTACAGATTTTTTAAATATTTTATTTCTCCACAGATACTAGAAAAAGTATGTTAAAAATCTTTCACTATAAGGTCTATTTGTCTATTTTTTCACTGTAGATATGAATTTTTGCTTTCATCTTGTGAGGATATGTTATTACATGCGTACAAATTTAGAAGTTCATATTGGTAAATTTTTCTATTTACCGTTATATACTGTACCTCTTTAATTGTAAAATACTTTTGGTCATAAAGTTCTTTTTTGTTTTTTATTGATATAAAAGTCCAGATTTATTTTGTTAGTATTTGCCCAGCACATCTTTTTCCATGCTGAGACTTTCGATCTTCTGCTGTTCTTTGTTTAAAAAATGTTTTAACGTTTATTTTACTTTTGAGAAAGAGAGAGACAGAGCATAAGCAGGGGACGGGCAGAGAGAGAGGGAGACACAAAATCTGAAGCAGCCTCCAGGCTCTGAGCGGTCAACACAGAGCCTGACACGGGGCTCGAACTCATGAACCACAAGGTCATGACCTGAGGCAAGATCGGTTGCTTAACCACTGAGCCACCCAGATGCCCCTGTTCTTTGTTTTAAACACGGCTGTAGCAAACAGTTTATCATTGGCATTTTCCTTTTTAACCCAATCTGACAACTTTTCTCTTTTAACTTGAGTTTTGTCTATTTACCCTTATTGTGTGATGTATTTGAGTTTACTCCTAGTATCTCATTATGTACTATTTCCTTTTCTGGCTTTTTTTGTCTCCTTTTCCACTGATTTCTTTTGGCCTTCTTTCTCATGTATCGGGTTTTTCCTCTTTCCCTTTACTTTATTAGAAGTTGTATGTTTTAAAATTTTTTTTAACGTTTATTTATTTTTGAGACAGAGAGAGAGAGACAGAACACGAGTGGGGGAGGAGCAGAGAGAGAAGGAGACACAGAATCTGAAGCAGGCTCCCGGCTCCAAGCTGTCAGCACAGAGCCCAACGTGGGTTTCAAACTCACCAACCGGGAGATCATGACCAGAGCCGAAGTTGGACGCTTAACCAACTGAGCCACCCAGGCGACCTGGAAGTTATATGTTCTTTGTCTGTTTGTTTAGTGACTGTCCTATTTATCTTGAAATGCGGATTGAGATTTTAACACATGCTGAAGATATTATCTACCTTTCTACCGGGTAATATGAAGATCTTAGATTCCTATAATTCCAACAATCTCTTGTGATTCATTTGCTATCATTGTCTAGTATTCTAGTTTTACCTTGTTTCTTCCACTACGTAAGTTAGTCAATAGTATTGGTATTTTATGCAATTATTTTCTATTTGTCTGCATCTTTACAAATAACTTTGCCATCGTGACCTCTTGCATCTTAAATCTTCTGTGTGGACTATTTTCCTTCCTACGTGAAGCGCATACTTTATCATTTCCTTGAGTGAAGATTTTGGGGATAAACTCAGTGTTTGTTTATCAGAAAATGTTTTATTGTATCCTAATTCTTGAAGGATAATTTCACTAGGTATAGAATTCTATACTGGTGGTTATTTTCCCTCAACTCATTACTTTTCTGTTAAAAGATCAGTTACCAGTCGAATTGTTTTTTTCTCTCTAGCTGCTTTGAAAATATTTACTAATGTCTAGGGGTGTGTGTGTGTGTGTGTGTGTGTGTGTGTTTACTCTTGGAATTTATTAGGTTTTCTGGATATATGGATTAGAAGCTTTCAATAATTTGGGGAAATTATTATTATTATTTTTCTAATTTTTATTTTAGAGAAGGAGAGTGAGCACAAAGCGGGGGAGAGGGGTAAACAGAGAGAGAGAGAATCTCAAACAGGCTCCATGTTCAGCCCAGAGCCCAATGTTGGGCTCAATCCCATGACCCTGGGATCATGACCTGAGTTGAAATTGAGAATTGGACCCTCAACCAACTGAGCCACCCGTGAGCCCCCTGGAAATTATTAGCATTTATTTTTCAAAACATCTCTTCTCCATTTTCTCTTTACCTATTTCTGGAAATTAATTCAAAATATATTTAAAAATTTCACGATATCTTCCACGTCTCCTAACACCTCCCTCTCTTTCATATTTTCTAGCTCTTTGTGTCCACATTTGGCTGTCTTTTGAAAATATTTTCCAATTTACAAATTTTCCACCCAGTGTCCAAACTGTTCATTAACCAGTTCATTTGGGTTTTAAGTTTTAGCTCTTGTATTTTTTTCAATTCTCAGTCTACTTGGTTCTATTTCAAACCTGCTCATTCCTTGTTCATATTTATAATAACATTTTTTATTTCTTTCCATGTGTGAAATCTAGCTTTTCCATCTCCTAACTCCAGAATATGAAGTCCTTGTGGATCTTTTGTTTGTGGTTTCCAGTGATCCTTCCTTTTGATATCTTATTTCCTTGTGTATTTTATTTCATTTTGCTTTTACTGCGAGTTTCTCCTTTTCCTTGGAGGTTTATTTGTGGAATTCTTTGAGGGTTGGATTTAAGTTTAGTCCCTTCAGAAATTATTTATATTTGTTTCTTTTAACATAGGACCACTTAAAATTAAAATCTCTGTTCGAGGTTTTTGGGTCACACTGAGTATGAACCTGAACTGGAAACTCCCACAAAGGTCACCTTATAGTTTTGAATTTTCAGAGTTATTTTTAGATTTTATAAAGACTAGTTTCAATGCTTTACCCTCTTTGAAGAGTCCATTTCTTATTCATTTCCACTGAAGACCAAGCTTTTTAGGGATGTCTTAGCTTTATGCAAAGAGCTCTTCTATTAGATTTTCTACCTTGGGGGACCCCTAAGCCTCCTGTTCTGTTCCCTGCTTCTGTAAAACCATAAAATAGAAGCTCAAGATACCCCAATTTTTTAAAAACGTTCATTTATTTTTGAGAGAGGGAGAGTGAGAGCAAGAGAGAGAGTGGAGGGAGGGGCAGAGAGGGTGGATGCGGGGCAGAGAGAGAAGGGTACAGAGGATCTGAAGTGGGCTCTGTGCTGACAGCAGAAAACAATGATGCGGGGCTTGAACTCACAAACCTCGAGAGAATGACCTGAGCCGAAGTTGGATGCTTAACTGACTGAGCCATCCAGGTGCCCCCAAGAGCCCCCAATTTTGACAGATATCCACAATTCCAGACAGCTTTGGCTCTCCCAATTTACACTCAACGATTTTGGGTTTCGCCTCATTTGTGATTCCTTACCTTTATGCCAGCTTGGCAGTGTGCAGTTGAAAATATTTTCTCCTTTCACAGCACTGTGCATCCTTTCATTTGGTAGAGTTGTTCATGCTCCGCCATCATGGAGGAAAAAGAAGTCTCTGTCACTTCACAAAAAGGAGCCTAATGCCTCGAGAGAAGAAGTCAGCTCTCTGCCACGCAGATGTTGGCATTGTCAGGGCAGGTAAATGAATCCACTGAGAGTAGTGCTCATAGAAGGATCCCTGGGGCCAGGGCTGACCTGGCGGATTGTTCTGCCAGGGCCACTGTGGGAGGTGTGGCTGAGAGAAGTCTCTGATTTATGGTTAAGGCGATCAAGTGTCCCCAGCGCCCTCCTAGCCTTCTCTTCTATCCTCCACCTTCCCCTACCGTACTTGTGTCCCACCGTGCACACCATCACCATCCACTTCATAAGAGGATGATGTGGAACATGACAGGAGGCTAAGGCCAGTCTAGCTGGAGATAGAATAATACGCTTTTTCCCAATCATGGTCCCCTCTAGAAAATGCTCTTTGTGCCTTCTATCTACCACCAACCACTGGCACTTGCCGGGGTTCAGCTGATCTCTCTTGCCCCTCTGCCTCACATTCAGCAGCAACCACCTAATGTCTAGCCTGTGGTCCTCTGATAGCCAGCCAGATACTGGCCTGGGTGCCCAGGAAGGAAATACCAGTCTTGGGGAGTGAAGTGCCACCTTTGGCTGCTGAACACTCCACTGCATTTGCGTTCTGGTCTCTGCTCCAGAAAGAGCAAGCAGAAGAAAGGCGGGCATGTGGGCTCATTACCTTCATCTTCTTGAGAGCTCATAACTTATTTACTGAATGCTCCCTTTACATTAGGCCCATACACTCTTGCCTGCACTAACTCATCTAATTTTCAAGCAACCCTGGAGTTAAAGGAGGTCAACCTTCTTGCCCAAGGTCCCCTCTTGGTAAATGGTGCTGGGATGCAAACCGGGTCAAACTGTCTGATTCCAGACATCATGAGCCCGACCCCCCGCAATTTATAACCTGAAGCCACCTTTTGGATAATCTGATGCAACCCTTCCATTTTGCAGAAGAGGAAACTGAGACTCCTGGAAGTAAAGCAATTGGCCTAAGCGCATGCAGATTTTCCTCTTGATGAGGTATTCCTCCAATAAGTGAAAGCAGAACATGGGTGCTTTCACTGATAAAAAGAATTTCATGTTCCTCTAGGGCAAAGGGAGCACACGGGCCAGGGGAGAGTCCCACAGCATTGCCCCCTGTGAAACTCTGACCCCAGCCAGACTCCAGACGTAGAATCAAGAGAGCCTGGCACTGGGATCCCTCCTTCACATCTCCTACACACCAAGTTGGAGGAGGAGGCAAATTCCCTGCCTCCTTCTCTGGGTACTCCCCCGGCTGCCTGCCTGCCGCCTACCCACAGGGCTGTGGTCAGGGCAGCCTGGGACGTATTGGATGCTGCTAGATTTCCATCTTCCCGTCCAGCCTTGGAAACCCCCCTCCCAGATCTTTGCAGATTTGGGGAAAACTGAAAAGTTGGCTCTCCTTTCTGACATCCTGTGGAACACCAAGCCTGGAATAAAAAACAGAGCCGCCAAGCTATGGCACAGTCTCATTGAAAATGAGAGCCCCGGTGGAGGAAAAGTCAAGCTGCCCAAATGCACAAAGTATGCCAAACCTCCAAAAACAGACAAAGGGGCTAGGGCTTTGTTGTTAGTATTGCTGTTGTTTCATATCACTTCCTTTGTGGAAGAAAATATCTGAGGAAGCCAGTCCCCACCTAGAGGGGTGTGTGGTGTAGACCAGAATGATGGGTGTAGTGTGTATAGGGGGTGGGGGAGGGCAAGGGGGGGGGCCAGCGGGTACAGTCGTGATTCCGTGGGGTAGGGGGTCTCATGAGACACAGTGTTTAAAACAATATTTTTGGGTAGAGCTGGAGGTACCCTCCCCAGACCACTTAGCCCAACACCCTTGTTCTACAAATGAAGAAACTGGGGCTCACTGTGGGAAAGGGACGAGCCTGGGAATCTACCACCAGTGAGTGGCAGCCACAGTTTAGGAGCCGGAAAGGGAAAATCGTGGTTTCTTTGAAGTCCGTCACTTGTCAGCCAGGAACCCCAGTGGAGAACTGCTCTCCAGTGTGGAACTCAGGGGTCATCAGCCCCAACTCAGGGGTCATCGGGGAGGGAGCAGGAGATACTTAGATGGGCTGCAGAGCCTTTACAACCCACAGCCCACCTCCAGCGGTCCTTCCCTTCGTTTGTCCTTGGCACTGACCACTTGTGGCACAGCATCTATCACATTGTAAAGCCCCTATCTCATGTCTGCCTCCTGCGAGCTTATAAAAGCCATCTTCATAGTGCCGGGACCACACACATGGCAGGCGCTCCATAAATGTTTGTTGAATGAATGAACAAATAAGTGGATGGATGCATGCGTATTTAGATAGATAAGGGAATACACCAACTGGTATTTTCCCAATGAACAAGATTTCAGTTCAGCGTTGTAGAAAGTTCCCAGCATCTAGAAACAAGAGGTGGGTGGTTAAATCTGTGTTCGCTGCTTACCAGCCATATGACCTCCTGTGAGTCGCTCAACCCATGCTTGGCGCTTGGCAACAACTGGACTCACCAAGTGCCAGTCCCTGTTTTAAATGCTCACCTCACATTGCCTCCTACAAAACTCACAAATAACCAATGAATTAAGCATTGTTATTCTTATCTTACAGACGAAGAAACAAAGGTGCAATCAGGTTAAGAAACAGGGACCTTTATAAAGCTTGAAATTAAGGTCCAATGTTATGTGCTGCTTGATGTGTGGTGAAATCAAGGGGGGTCCTAGTGGCCTAATGGTCAGCTCCCCTCTTCCCTCTGCTCTTATAGATAAACTTCTCTAGCCAACTCCTCTTATTCGATGGGCCAGGTGCAATTCTTGCTTATCCCTGAATAGCATGTTTTAGCTCGTCGCCAGACCACAGAATTATATAAACAAGCCAGTCACAACCTCCTGCAGGAACCAGGAGGTGCCATTCCCTCTTGATGTTACAAAGCCTGACTCCCTCAACCCCCAGTTGTTCCACCTGTTCCCAAGTGAGACTCTGTGTGGTCCTGCATGGTGGTGGTGTCCTCTTCCCTAGGCTGTGAGGATAGATAACAAATAAGCTACTGTTGGTCTCATCTGTCTAGCGTGTGTTCAGCCATCCCCATAACCCTGGGGTGGTAATCTCCCCATCACCAATGGGGTGAAGAGGTCATCAAAAAAGAGACTTGCCCAATGTCACACAGCTAGTGTGCTATGAAGTTGGGACTTGAACCTTAGCATCTGATTCCAGAGCCGACAACCTTTACCTTTGTGCTAAATTGCTCACAGTAAGCATTCAATAATTGCTATCTCATTAGTCTGTAAGCATCATAAGGTCAAGGGTAGTGTCTGTTCAGAACTGCATCCCCAGCGTCTAGCATGGCACCAGGAGTATTAAGGGATAGTTCAATAAAGTTTTATAAATGAGTAAGTGGATGACCAAACCTCACCCTTCTGAATGTCAGTTTCCTCATCTAAAATATTAGAATAATCATCTCCATTTACCTCGCTAGAGAGAGTTTGTCATAGAGGGTAAAATCTATAGGTCTGTAATCAGATGACTTGGGTTTAAATCCAGGTTCCCCCAATCATGTAACCTTCTAACACTTTTAAACACTCTGCGATTCAGTTTTGCTGCTATCAGATGAGGATCATAACAGAACCTACCTCACTGAGTTCTCATAAGGTCTAAATGAGTTTGCGTATGAGAGCACCCAATAATGTTAGCTATTACTATTAATTTATGGGGATATTGTGAAGGACATGTTAGGATGTGCATGTAAAGACTCAAGGAGAACTGTGGAATGGGTGGTTTGTCTTTGGTGATGTCCCAATCCCCTGTGGTGAACACTACCCAGCAACCATATGCTTCTTCCTTCCTAATAGAACCCCAGTTGAGGAATTGGCCTTTCCCACTCATGACTCGAGAGAAGATGGCCCCATTCCCAGCTAGAAACAGATCAGGGCTAGTCTATTCCATTGCGATAATTTTATTTCCTTTGCCTGTGATTGGTATAGGAGAGGGCAATGAAAGATGAGGAGAGATGAGGGGAGATGTGCTAGGGTTTTCCTGTTTTTCCCCTGGATGTTTCCATGGCTGCATGGGACCAATGGAACCTGAGCTGCCATCTTGTGCCAGCCTGAGGACAATGATAAGGAAGAGGCAGAGGAGCAGCTAGAGTTCTGATGACCTCTGTCTGAGGTTCCTCTACCACTAGGCTTATTATTTTGTGAGGGATAATTCCTTCAGTCGTTATTGAAGCCCATTTGGGTCCAATTTTCTGATGCTTGCAGACACAGCATCACAACTGATGTAATTCTTCTTGAACTTGGCACCCTCATCCTCCTCCTATTGCAATCGATTGTTTTCAATCAATTTTTCTCTCAATCTCTCATCACATTGCAGGGTAACTAATTGTGTTATATGTTCCTCCTGCACACACACTCTCTCCCTAGACTTTAAACTTAGGGACAGGAGGGAAGGTGTCTGCTCTGCTTGCCATTATATCTCTAGAGCCTAGATCAGGGCCTGGAACGTAGCAGATGCTTAATAAATATTTGTTGAATAAGTGAATGCATTTCTTAGTCCTTGAATTGTTATTAGATAAGACTAGATAAAATCACTGTCCCAGTACTTGATTCTGAATAGAAAATTCTAGTAGACTTACTAGAAAATTCTTGCTGGGTTTTATGAGATATTAAAGGTCATCATGAGGAAATGACATTGGCATATTTTGGATTACACTTGCAATTTTGGCAGATTGAGTAGTGTAGACAAGTTTCCCTCTGAGGAAAACTCCCCAACTGGACAAAATATTTTCCAAAAATCAGCTTGAAAGTATGGGAAAGCTATTGAGGTAGTAAAAAATTACTGGACTGAGATCTGTAAGAGGAAGGAAGCCCAGAGAGGAGCTTGGCATTTGGGCTGCCTTGTCCTGGAGGCATTTGCAAATCCAGAAGATGCAGCTGAGACACCAGGAAATATTTTTGACAACATTTGTGGGTAGGGAAAGTAATTGTAGTTCAGGATCTGTGAAAGTGGGGATCATGGTAAACCTCTAAAATTTTTTAATCCTGAAGGGCATACCCTAAAAGTAAAGGTGAACTGTTAGTAATCCAGTGCTCACATAGACTGAACTCCAGCTTGTAGACATTTGAGTACCCAAGAAAGTCTCAGTCCCAAAATATTATTAAATGATTAACAGTATTTGCGTGATCTGAGCTAGCTTGGGAGCCTAGCAGAAGCAAAAAAAATCCTTTCTGGAAGATAAAATTCAAGCTCTAAATTTATTTTTATAATTTTCAAGTACAATGACCTATGTACAATCAAAGATAGTCCCATGAGAAGATAATGCATCATATTTGAGGATCAGGAGAAATAACATACAATAGAAACAGACCATAATGAATCTAGTTGATCAGATCCAGACTTTAAAATAATGATGTTTTCTGTGTTTGGGGAGATAAAAGATAAGATTTAAAATTTAAATCTTCTAAAGAACCAAATAGAAATTCTTAAAATAAAAAATTAAATAATCAAAATTAATAATTTCAAGAATAGGTTTGAGTCAGCTGGGGAAAGACCTAATAAACTGGAAGGCAAAACAGAAAAAAATATCTAGGATGAACATTAGGAAGAAAAAATAATTGAAAAATGCAAAGAGGCATAAAGGATATTGTCTTAGTCCATTCAGATCACTACAACAATACCATAGACTGGGTGGCTTAAACAACAAACATTTATTTCTCACAGCTGGGAAGTCCAAGATCAAGGTGTCACCAGATTGGAGTCTGGTGAGGGCCTGCTTCCTGGCCATCTCTCGCCATGGCGTCACGTAGCAGAAACAGGGAGAGAGGTTTCTGAAGTCTCTTTTACCAGGAAACAAATCCTATTCATGAGGTCACCATGGTCACGATCTACCCAATCACCTCCCAAAGTCCCCACCTCCTACTACCAACATATTGGGGGTTAGGACCTCAGCATATGAATTTTGAGGGGATTCAAACATTCAGTCTATAACAGATACAGTGATAAATTCTGATAAATGTTTAGTGGAGTCCCAATGGTGGAGGAGAGATAAAATGGGACAGGTCCAATATTTGAAGAGGTAAGAGCTAATGTTTCCCCCAAACTGATGAAAGGTTTAAATTCAGAGGTAAATGACGTCAAATTAATCTCAGTAGGATATAGAAAAAGAAATCTACATCATAGCAAAATTTCTTAAAACTAAAAGAAAAAAGAAAGATCTTTGAGGCAGCTACAGGAAAATTAGACATTTTGCCTTCAAAGGAACAAGGATTAAACTGACAATTGACCCTTCTCATCAGTAATAACAAGAATCAAAAGCGTCCGGGTGGCTCAGCTGGTTAAGCATTCGACTCTTGATTTCGGCTCAGGTCATGATTTCAAGCCCCGCATCGGACTAGCACTGACAGTGTGTAGCCTGCTTGGGATTCTCTCTCTCTCTTTCTCTCTCTCACACACAACACAAATAAATAAACATCAAAAAATAAAAAGAAATTTAAGAAAAGAAATAATAAGAATCAGAGGACAATGGGATGCTCATTTCAATGGGATGAAAGAAAAAAAATATAATACCCAGAGAAAACATCCTTCAGGAATAAAAAGGAAATAATATCATCTTCATACAAGCAAGAACAGAGAGAATTTGACACCAAAAAGTCCATTCCTAAAGGAAATGCTAAATGGTATTCTTCCGGCAGAAGGAAAATGATCACTTGTGGAAAGTCAAAGATGGAGGGAAAGCCACAAAAATGGTAAATACGTGGACAAATCCAAATACTAACTGGCTGGACAAAAATAATAAGAACCTCACAGTTTTTTTGTTTTTTTTTTTCAACGTTTATTCATTTTTGGGACAGAGAGAGACAGAGCATGAACGGGGGAGGGGCAGAGAGAGAGGGAGACACAGAATCGGAAACAGGCTCCAGGCTCTGAGCCATCAGCCCAGAGCCTGACGCGGGGCTCGAACTCACGGACCGCGAGATCGTGACCTGGCTGAAGTCGGACGCTTAACCGACTGCGCCACCCAGGCGCCCCAGAACCTCACAGTTTTTGAAATACAGGGGAGAATTAAAATAAACAAAAGCAACAGTCTATAAATCAGGAGAGCAGCAACTACAGTGCAAATGTTCTGAGGTTCTTGCATTGTCTGGGAGAAGATAAATCCACTTATTCATATTAGACTTTCATAAATTAAAGATGCATGCTGGAATCTCTAGGGAATCATGAACGCACAGCAAATGTCTTTATTACTTCCCACCTAACAGAGTGGGGAAAAGAATAATGACAAATAATCTACCCAAAAGAAAGCAAAAAAAAAAAAAAAAAAAGAGAGAGAGAGAGAGAGACAAACACAAACAACAACACAAACACAAGCAGGACAAAAAAAAAGTAAAAAGGTTGTAGATTTAAACTCAAATATAGAGACAATTATATGTAAATGGGACTATGTGCTCCAATTAAAGTTGAAAATTTGATTAAAGATTAAATTTTTAAACAACTGAATGCTCCTTACACGAGACAGGTCTAAAGTGCAAAGATGAAAGTTGAAAGCAAAGACATGGAAAATGATCTTCCATGCAAACACTCATCAAAAGAAAGCCAGTGTGACTGTTTTAATACCAGAAAGTAGATGGTGCCAAAACGTATGGCTAAAGACAGACGTTTTGTAAAAACGGAAGGTTCAAGTCACTGAGAAGTTACAACAATTCTGCCTTTGCATGCACCTGATGACTTAGCCTCAAAATCTGTAAGGTAAAAATTGACAGACCTATAAAGGAGAGACACATGTTTCTACAGTCTTTGTGGGACGTAAGTTTTGGCTTTAATTTGTGTAAGCAAACAGCACTTCCTATGTGACAGGTCAGAGTCACATGAGGCAGGTGTTCTTACTTCCTAGGTTAGAATTCTGAAAAAGTCAAGATATTAAGGAACTTGCCCAATGTCACAGAATTAAGAAGTGTTGGGGCTGAGATTTAAAACCAAGCGTTCTAGCTCCAGAGGCTTACTGAAACATAGTGGGGGATGTTGACACTAACTACCCTCTTGGTAACTGACCAAACATGCAGGCAAAAACTCCACAGAGTAGAAGGTTTGACCGCGGCCATGGAACTCTCTGTTACAGTAGCTCCATTCAGTCCAAGTTCTATGGCACAATCATGTCCAACAGTGGATTGTCAGGAGGCTGACATGAGATCACACATGTTTATAACATGGAAAACGCTATACAAATATCGGTTCCATTGTTTGGCTCTTGGTCTTCTGTTGTTCGGGGGAGTTTGGGGGGGAGATTTTGTGGATTTGCAATATCTGCTTTAATTGCAATCCCTTCAGATCCTAATTGTAGAGTATAACCAACTGATAAATTGTTACTGTTGTAACACACAACATACAGTTGGGTATGAAAATGTGTAAATAGAATCTGAGTGAAACATACTATAAGGCCACATGCTGATGATTCTTTGGTGTGTTTTCGTTTTTTTGTTTGTCTGTTTTTTCAGTCCACTGGTGTGTAAGTCAGGCTCTGGGATACCAACCCAGGCTTGCTGGAGGATGGTATGACTGGAGAGCTGGCCTGGGACCTTATGCAAGTCGCTGACCCTGGGCCTCCGTGTCCTCGTTCATCCAATGATCACACCCACTCTAAACTGCCTCGCTGCCCTCATAGGACTTCAAGGAGGGATCTCAGAGATCTAATGGGAAAGTCCTCTGAATTGCGTATGGGGCTAAACAAATGTCAGGCATTGTTAAGAATCTCAAACCGTGCGGATCGCTTGACGAGTCTGCTTTATGCTGTTTCATGTGTTGTTAGTAATAAAAGCTAACATTTATTGAGAGCTTGCCGTGTGGTGGGTGCTACGCCAAGCCCTTTACAGGCCGCATTTCATCAATGCGTCCCAGCAACCCGAGAGGCAGAGTGGTCCAGGGCACTGCAGTTGGATTGCCTAAGGCCATTTGCAGGCTCGCACCACTTACCAGCTGAGGTTATGGCCCCTTTCGTGCCTCAGTTTTCTCATCTGTAAAATGGGAATAACGATAGCACTAACTTCACAGAGCTGTTGTGATTATTTCACGAGTTAACGTACGTCACGTGCTGGGACCTGTGGGTCTGGCACTTGGTAAGCGGCCCATCGAAACTTGTTTTATCGTTTCCACTTTATAAGCAGTGAAATGGTTGTCAAGTGGTAGGTCACCCAGCTGATGCAGGGCCAGGCTGGGATTCTCACCCAGCTCTCTTCTGGACCCAGAGCCCACGTGTATAACCACTATGCTCCCTACCTCCGACAGTCGTGTGAGCAAGGTTAGAGTCCCCAGCCATTCACGGAGTCTGTTTGAAGCCCTGCAAACCCAAAAGGAAGCTGCCAGCCCTTTCCCTTGCAATAATCCTCCACACCATGCTTCACTTTTGGCCTGCACTGCGGAGGAGTTTTTGAGAGGCTTTAAGCCCAGCTTTTGCACCCACAATTTTCTCACGAATGCTCAGCAGAGAAAAAAAAAAGCCTCACAGAAGCATTTGCTACCCAAATATCAACTAAAACATCTACACTCATCATACCTCTCCCCCCATCCGCAACCACCACCACTTGGCCTCTGCCCCCAGCTGCAAATTGCTTGGGAGATGTTTATTTCTGGAGCATACTTTAGGATGAGCAGCAGCAGCTGGGGCAGTGTGGGGACAAGCTCCCCCATCAGAAGAGGAGGTTGATCCTCTTTCCAGAAATGCATGTAGACAAGCAGTCTCGAAGCAGGCACCCACGGGTGGCTCCCCCAGCCTGGCTGGTGTGTGATCTCAGGGACAAGGCCAGGCCCTCGAGCCCGTGGCAGAAGGGGAGGTAGAGGAAAGTGGCATCCTTTTAAAATTCTAGTTCCTGAGTTCATCAAGGCTGGCTGGAGGCAGAGATTAGATAGTGGCTTTCATCACTGGTCATGTTGTCATGAATATTTTTCTTAGGGTTTGTCTTGGGCCATGCTCTCCTCTCTCTTCTCTTGGGCTTTCTTTCTTTCTTTTTTTTTTTTTTAATTTTTTTTTTTTCTTTTTCCAACGTTTATTTATTTTTGGGACAGAGAGAGACAGAGCATGAACGGGGGAGGGGCAGAGAGAGAGAGAGAGACACAGAATCGGAAACAGGCTCCAGGCTCCGAGCCATCAGCCCAGAGCCTGACGCGGGGCTCGAACTCACGGACCGCGAGATCGTGACCTGGCTGAAGTCGGACGCTTAACCGACTGCGCCACCCAGGCACCCCATCTCTTGGGCTTTCAAGATCAGTTATGCAACTTATGTTCAGAAATCTCTGCATGCCCTTTCAGGCTGAGGATATCAGCCAAGGGCTAGGACTGGCTCTCAGCTACGTGGGAAAACAGGACACGCTGCTTTTTACCACCCTCTCAGCTGCCTTTCTGAGGGTCTGCTTTCTCCTTCCGGGGCCTCCAGCTGCCTAAGGGCTTGGTGCCCCTGACCCACGTTCCCTGCAAAATCATATCCCTTTCTCATCCCTGTTAAAGCTCCTACTCTGTTCAGGGATCTTGCGAAGAACATGACGTGGTAAATACATTCGTGCTGTGAGTGGATGGCCAATAATCGTTTAATAGGTTGATCTACTTCCCATATGGAATTTTCTTTTTTCAAAGCGTGTACCTGGAGCCAGAAACTCAAACAGCAGAGTTTCTGGCAGTCCCAGACATCCCAGGTGCTTGGACAGATGTGAGAAAGTCTGGAGGCAGGAGAATTTGGAGCCTCTTTCAGTGTCCCACCTGTATCCCCTGGGTTCAAGTGCTGACTATGCTACTTTCTAGCTACAAAACTTGGGTCCAGGTGCTTGACTCCTCTAAACCAGGTGTGTTGAGCTCCCCTGGATGTAGACCTTGATACAAGAATTTAAGTGCAAGTATTCAGGATTGAGGGCAGTGGGGAGGTGATCCCAGGAAGCACTGTCAAGGGAATAAGACAGAGAAGGGAAGGAAGCCAATATAGGACACAGTAGCGAGCAGGTGGCCATTGTGGGCAAATAGGGCTCCCTGGGACACTGTAGAATAAGCCTCAGAGTGGTCCCTTAGGAGGGATATCTTAGTCTGTTTGGCCTGCTGTAACAAAAATAGTATAGACTGGGTGGCCAATAAACAAGAAAAATGTATTTCTGAGAGTTCTGGAGGCTGAGAACTCCAAGATCAAGATGCCAACAGACTCGGTGTCTCACGAGCCTTGCTTTCTGGTCCATAGACAGCACCTCCTAGCTGTAGCACAGTAACTCCATTCATGAGGGCTCCACGCTCATGACCTAATCATCTTCCAAAACCCCCCCACCCCCATCCTAACACTATCACCTCAGGGATTAGGATTCAACGTGTGAGTTTGGGGAGGGGGGCCAAAGATTCAGTCCATAGTAAGGACTCTGGGAGCTGAGCTGTACTCGTCCACCAGCTCCCATCGGTCATTGGTTGGGGACTGCGCCCACTAATTCCCCAACACTCCCAGCCTGCTGACAGAGCTCCAGGGTCCAGAGAACACCTTCCAGCTCATAGTTGGAAGCCTCAGAACATGGCATTCACAGCAATGGCCAGGGACAAGGGAATCTATTAGAGTATTGACGGTGACTGCAATGCTAGCCATTCCGAGGGAACAGAAGACTCACCAAAGGCTAAGGGATCAGATGAGATGGTGTAGGGCACTCAGCAAAGTACCTTGCCCATGGTCAGGGATGTTCAGTGATGGTTGTTGGTCCTGTTAGTTGTGTTCTAGTCTTGGCCACATGGATTGTTTTGGAGAGAGGCAGGAAACACAATTAGGAAGGCAGGAGTAAGTCCCATTGCACAGGCTTTGAAGGACAGGGACAGCACAGGTTTGACCCAGTAGGCAGGGCTGGGGGAAGCAGAATGTTCCGCGGTGAGCACAGTGAACAGAATCCACCAAGGCTAAGGCTGGAAAAAGGAAGCATCTTTACGGAAACTCAAGCAATGCACATGAAAGCACACAATATCTTGGGGGGGAGCAGGAGGGGGTGTCTGAAAGATGATCTGGGAGGTGTTGACCCCTCCTCCGTAGAACCTTCCTGAATTGGTCAAAGGCCACAGGTTTCTGTCCTCCTGACTTATATGGATACAACCCTCCCTGCCCTTCCCCCATCTCACTCAAAAACAGCTCATTACCTATCAAGTGAAGGCTGATTAAAAATATCTCACAATGGGACCAAAATTATTTCCACCCTTATCTTTTTTTAACCAACCTCACCCTCCTGCAAAATCCCTAGGATTTACCTGCTGGAATTTGATCTGCCCCCAAAGTAAAGAAAAGGATACCAATAACAAAGCTTTTTATGGCTTTTTTTCAAACCAAAGGGTGTCCCTTGGGAGCTCTGTTCCTGGCATTTGAGACATGGATGCTTAGGTTTCATCTGAAAGTGGGAGAAAGAACGATGAGGAATCAACAGTATTCTAAAAAATCATGGGAAATGCTATCCCCAAAAGGCATAGGGTAATCAGTACGTTTGAAGCGTGCTTGGAGAAATGTTTCTCTTCCTCAACATGGGTTTGGATTGTGCTGGAGGGGAAGAGTGTGTTTATTGTTGGCACGGACACGCATGCACGCATGTGACTGTTTGCATGGGCGTGTGTACCTGTGTTCGGCCCAAACACACTCACAGGAATATGCTTATCAAATGGCTCAGTTCCTGTCCCTTGGCCCAAAGGCACCCTCGCATCTGGTCCCTGTGCACTGTTGGGAATCCCTTTCTCTGCTCCTTGTCTTTGTTTGAGACTCTCCAGAGAGCCCTCCGTAAGCCCATCTTTACCCTGGTGCATTCCATGCAGACCCTAACCTTCATGACTTCTCTCTGACGTCCCAGCCCAGCCAGGGCCGGGGAGAAGTTCCTGGACGATGCCCTGGGCCATGCAGGAGGCTAAAGGAAATGATGCAGGAGTTATAGTTCGTCCATACTGAGTACTCAGTTGAAGGCAAGTTGTTCTTCATACTGTTGTCACTGTGACGTTTGTTCCTGATGTCACTCTTCCTGTCTGGTCCATGGTCAAGGGCTTCACTCATCAGAAATGGCCTTTCAGCTAGGATGTTGACTGCTACCTCCAGACTTTTAAGGCAATTTGTAGTCTCCAAATGAGATGTTTTTCTTCAAGAGGATGTTTCCTCATCCATCCTGCGTGTCTGTTTGTACTGTGGCCATACTCCTTCCCTTTGATATCTTTACTGCGAAATACTGTACATACTTGTGGCTTGAGAAATGGAAATCAGAAGATAACTTCCTGGATTTGGTATAGGCTGTGTACAGGGCTTGATCCTGGTAGGAATCCCAGTCAATGACCCTCGGCATTGGGACCAAGATCAAGGCTCAGCAGATCCCACCCACAGGACGTCTCTGGGCTAACCATGTTCATGCAGTCCTGACCTAAAACACCTGCTTCCCCCATCCAGCTGTGATGTGGTGATGAGTTGTGAGTCCATTGGGATTCGAATCCCAGTTCTGCCACGCAGGTGCTGTGGGATCTCGGGTGCATCCTTTGCTACTTTGAGTTTAGATTTCTCAAGTGGACTTGGCAACTGTGGATTTTTCTGCCTGGCATACTTTGTCATCCCCCTTTATCTGTTTCCTTTAGGGAACTCTTCTCCTATGATATGCCATCTTGCTGCGGCTGTCAGTCATAACACCCTTCTCTTCCCAACTCCTCAGGGCTGGGCGTGTGCCACAGACTGGGCCAATTATAGTACCATATTCTCCAGGTGCTGATGGGTTCTGGAGTGGGCATGAACCAAAGCCCTGGGCTTTTCTGCTGGATCGAGTAGGGAAGGCTGTCTCTTTCTGTTTAGAATCCATAAAGTGTAAGTTTGGGTCTGCTGGCTACATCTTCCTAGCAGGCAGAGAAATCTTGTCTGCTTCAGGAAAGGACTGCAGAGTGAAGTAAAACTAAGAGAAGACAGAAAACAGACAAGAGTTTCACTTGAGACGCTTGATCCAGCCATACCTGCAGCAATCATCTGTGCACTTCCTGTCTACATAAGCTCATACACTGCCTTTTCTGCGTGAGTCGCTTTGTGTAGTTTCTCTTACTTGTGAAAGAATCCTCACCAGGACAGTCTTTTTATCTATAAAAAAATGACTATAGTTCCTTGCAGGAGTCTTGTGAACATTAAATTAGATCGAAGTTGTGAAAGGGATTTGAAAATTGGTAAAACACCATGGACACCCCTCAGACATCGCTCGTGGGAATGTGAACGCCATAGTGGAAACAGTTTATTAGTTTCTCAAATGATTAACCACAGAGTTATCATACAACTCAGAATTCCACTCCTAGGTATATACCCAGGAGAATTGAAAACATACGTTCACACAAAAACTTATATGCAAATGTTCATAGCAGCATCATTCATAATAGTCAAAAAGTAGAAACAAGCAAATATATCTCACCTGATGAGTAGATAAACAAAACGCGGTATATCCATGCAGCGAAATGTTATTTAGCAATAAAAAGGAATGAAATACTGATCCTTGCTACAATATGGATGAACCTTGGATACAAGGTGATAGAAGCCAGACGCAAAAGGCCATCTCTTGTCTGATTCCAATGTTCAGAATAGACAAATCTGTACAGACCGAAAGTAGATCCATGGTTTCCAGGGGACTTGGGTGAGGGAATGGGTAGTAGCTGCTAATGATTACAGAGTTTCTTTGGGAGGTCATGACAACCTTGTGGAGAAACTAAAAGTTGCTGGTGAACTTTATGGCATGTGAATTATCTCAAGGAAAATAAATATGCTACATACATGTAAAGGGTTAGTAGTATCATTACCATTGCTCAACTTAAATCCCAGCTTCCATAAAGCCCTTTATCCGAGTCTCTGAGTTTTTCCAGATTGAGTCTACATTGTGCATTTGTCACCCATACGCTGCTGCCTTGTAAGGTTTAGATAAAATGTTTAATACTCATCAAATAGTAAATTATTTAAATAAATGATTAAATAACAAACAATGATTACATCAATAGATACCAGGTCGTGTCTTGTCAGCTCCACCCCTGGGGCCTCCAGCGTGGGCTTCTCTTCTGTGTTCTGCATGTTGAAGAGGGAGGGCACATCTGTTCCCCTCCCCATGCTGCCAGATTCTGAAAAGGCACACATATCGTATTCGGGACTCCAATGCCCCTGATGAGGACAGTGGGAGCTAATGAAGGGGAAAAATAGAAGAATTGTTACACGAAGACCCTCAGCGGCAGGCCCACCAAAGGGATCTCCTTCAGCAAAGAGCGTCTGGTCTTCACAAGTGCTTCAAGCAACCCCCAAATACCTGGAGTTTGAGAACCACCAGAGAAAGCCTGAAATTGGGTGAGGCAAGAAGAGGTGGTTTGCAGCTCATTGGATAACTGTTACCGGTTAGGGTGCTCTAGGTTCAAAGCAGCCTCACTCAAACCCACTTAAACAATAAAGCGGACTCATTGGGCATATAACTGGAAAGTCCTCAGGGGAACAGGCTGAGGAGGTGGTTTGATCTAGAAGCTCAATAAGACCCTCGTGGACTTGCGTTCTCCATTCTGCCATCCCAAGACAGATCTCCTTCCTCCACCCCAACCCCTTCCACTTCTGGGCCTACGTGATTCTTTGTTTCAGCCTGGGAGGGGATGCAGGAGTAGGAGAAGGGAGAAAAGAGTTCCTTCCTTCCTTCCTCCCTTCTACGGGCCATTTTAGAAGAGTAAGAAAGCTTGTTTCCCAGAAAGCCTTCCTTGGTCATGTTTCCCTTTCTTAAACTATGGCCAGGGGGTGGCAATACACTGATTCATTTCAGCCTAAACCACATACCTCCCCCTACACACACACACACATACACCCTGTGGGTATGGAATGAGCTTTCCCCAATGTCTGTGGCTAAGTGAGGGAGGTGAGGTTACTGAAATAAAACCAGGGTATCTAGCAAGAAGAGAGCAGTGTTGCGGAGGCAGGCACAACACCTATTACTAAACTCACGTGAACCTGGGCCTTCTCAAAACCCACTTCAATCCTCCAGGATCCAGCCTGAATGCCAACTCCACTGGGAAGCCCTTCCAATCCTTCCCAGAGAGAAAATTCCTCTGGGCACCCACACATCACCTGTGCTCATTCAACTACTCATCCGTCCACCCACCCACTTACTGTGTTACTGGTACTGGGTGCTGAGGGCTGAGTGCTCAGTTGTGAACCAGAGATTTCTACCCGAATGGGGTTTTCAGTCTGGACAAGGGCAGAAAAGTTAATCAAATGATTACACTAACTTACCTAAGCATAATGAAGAAAAGAGAGGGAGAGAGAGCATGTACCTGGGGAGCCTACCTGGTGAGGACGGGGGTTGGGGTGGGGGTGAAGGAAGGCTTTCCTGAGAAAGTGATGTGAGGTCCCTGCTCTCACTTTCACCACCTGTGCCATCCCACCCTCTGCCTCAATTCTCCCCTGCTGGGCAGGCCAGCCTCTACACTCCCTGGTTCTGGTCCAGGGCCTGATTTAAAGTTTGTGCAACAAATGTGCGTTGAATTTAATTGTCAGGGGTTTTGAACTGCTGGGAAGGAAGGTGGCTGCGTTCCAAAGAACAGCTTCACTGCTGTGAAAGTAGGCTCAGGATCCTCCTGGCTGCGTCGGGGTGCCTCAGGTAGGAGGGGCGGACAGAGTGGAGGTGGAGCAGGGATCCGCATTCATTCCGGGGTCAGAAGCAGCACCGGGGCCTTTGCATTCCAAGCTCCCGATAAGGGCAGGCGGGAGGGGCGTCTCCGAATTGACGTTTGAGGGACATCCGCTCCCCTGGGCCAAGGGAGACCTCAGTCGTGGCCAATGTCTTCGGGCCACCTGAGATACACCTCCGAGCTTTGTGAACCCTCTGAGAAACGGGAATATAAGCCACTTTTGCTGCAGAGATTTGGCCTTTGGTGGCGGGGTGTGGAGGGAGGCGCCGCACCGGTTCTCGGAGGCGGGGGGCGTGGGGGGGTTCCTCCCCGGCATAGGAGGAGTAGGGGCGCGGGCGGTGCGGAGAGGGCGTGGGGGGGGGGGTGGCGGCACGCCGCGTGCCCAGGTGGCAGAGGGGCCGAGATTGGCCCCGCGCCCGGCGCGAGCGTGTCCGCGCGCCCCTCCCCGCCGCCCGAGCCCTCCCACTTCCTCTGCAGGAGCGGCGGCTGTCAGGGAGCCGGGCGCGCGGCTCGCAGTGCAGGCTCCGGGCGCCCGCGAGGAGGCTGCCGCTCGGGCTCACCGCCCCGCCGCCCCTCACCCGGCCCAAGCCGCCGCCGCCGCCGCCGCCGCCGCGCGCCATGGACCTGCCCAGGGGCCTCCTGGTGGCCTGGGCGCTCAGCCTGTGGCCAGGTACGTCCCCCTTGCCTCCGCGTGCGGGTGGGAGCCCCTCGGAGGGTCGGAGCTTGGCTGCTGGGGGGACGCGGGTCCCCCGAGAAGCGGCGGCAGTCTAGCGGCCAAACTCCGCAAAAGAGGGCGCCAGGGCGACTCGGGGCCGGGAGTTTGTTTGGGTGTGCGGGGAGGAGTTGGGGAAGACTGAAGAGGCTCGAGTCGAGGAGCGCGGCGGGCTGGCGGCCCCGCCGGACACGCTGGCTACCTCCGGGCGCCCGGCCGGGGAGACTCGGGCGTCCCGGGAGCGCGGAGGGCGCGTGGCCCGGGCTGGGAGGGGTCCGGGCGCGCGGAGCAAGCGCCGCCTCGGGAGCCCTCCTGCCTGCGGAGGGAGGCGCCTGAAGTTTGGGGAGCCGGGCGCGGCGGCCCGGGAGAGCTGGGGGGACCTGGGCGCCGAGCGCTGCCCAGAGTCCCTCCGGCCGCGGTCGGACGAAGCCCCAGGGCGGGGGCCCCTAGGACGAAGCCCCAGGGGCGAGCGGTCGCCGGCCGGGCCGAAGGCGACGGGCGCAGCTTCGCAGTCCAGGGCCCCAGAAACCTTACCTGATACGCGGGGTAGGGACGGGGCAACCGGCGCTCGAAATTATGCAGTTATTCAATAATCGGGGGAAGCCGCCGTCGCCGAGGCGCGCGCCGCCCGCCTAATGCAATCCAGGTGTCGGGGCGCGGCGAGGACCTCGGGCCGGCCGGGCGCACTGCCGGCAGCCAGAAGCGGGCCCTGGGCTCTCCGCACTGGGGCCACCCGGCCCGGGCTTCTCCACCCCCGGCGACCCGGCCCGACCCGGGGTGGCGGCCAGCGGCGCCGTTCTACCGGCGACGACCGCTTTCGGGGCCTCTCCTTTGCGCAGCGGAGTGTCCCGGCGGGGACCAGAGCCCGCCGCGGGGACTGGCCGCCCGGCCTCGCCTCCCCTTCCGCATGGGTCAGGCTGGGGCTGGAGCGGTACTGGGGTCAGACGCGGGGGCAGCAGGGAAGGAGCAGACAGGGAGCACCGGTGGCGACCCCCCAGCCCGGGCTCACTCACCGCGGTCCCAGGGTACCGCGGAAACAAGTGCACCCCCCATCGGTCTCTAGCGGAGACTCTGGAAGGGCCTGTAGTTGAAAGAGTTTCTGGCCATGGATTTCAGTCCAGATCCTAGAGCCACGAAGCAAACATTGCCGCTTTAAGTTGTTGGGGGAAAGGAGTGTTGGGGAGGGCATCAGGCCACCAGGCCAGCATACATCTAGAAACCGGCTGCAGGGAGAGGTGAAGTCCACTCTAGGTCTTTCAGACAGGAGGGAAGGTAACTCCAGGAACTGTCTTCAAATCACGGGGAGATCCAGTCTTAGGAAAAGGGAGCCCTGTGTGGCTCCAGATAGGAGGAATCTTCCCACCGGACCTGAGATGGAGAAAGTCTGGACCTGGGAAAGCTAAGAATGAAGTCTTTGGAATCAGAGCACTTCCATCCTGGCTCTGCTGCCCACTAGCTGTACAATCTTGGGCACAATATGCAATCTCTCCAACAGGTTTCCTTCTTTGTGGAACGGAGATAGAAACTCAGACCGAGTTCATAAAGTACTCCAGATAATTAAGTGAGGCACTGTCAGAAAAGTCCTTAACACAGGGCTTGGTGCACAGCAGGGTAGAAGCCATGGTTGTTAATGTCGTTTACTCAAGCAGGAATGGTGGGGCCGGGGGGGGGGCGCCGCGCTCGGGGAGTGGGGTGAAGGACAGGGACAGGATTTGTGACTCAGAATTCCCTTTAAATGGAGAAAAACCACCCTTAAGTTATGTATGGTCAGTTTGGGTTCTTAAAATATGGGATTCATTAAACATATCAATCAATGTTGGACGACGACATCTGCTTGCAAGAAACTGGGCGTGGGGACCAAGTATGTGTGCAGTCTGGGTCCTGCCTGGAGCTGGGAATAAGGCAAGGCCAGAGGAAGCTGAATAGAGGGATTAGGGAGTGAACAGCACAGAAAAGCTAAGGACTATGGTTCACACAAGAGAAGTTCAGTTCCACTTGATTAGCAAAGGAGGCTTCCTGAGGGAAGGAGAGCCTTGAAAGGGTGTGGAGAGTGTGGAGAGGCCTCAAAGTAGGATTGTTTATAAGTTAGAGTGTTATTTCCTGGGACTAATTAAAGAGAGGAAAAAAAAGGATATTTTAAACCACAAAGGTGACTCTATTTTGGACCCAAAATTGGAAAGGTTGGGGCGGGGGTTGGGGGGGTCAGTGGGTCCATCCCCCTGGCTCCAGAGCAAGATTGATGTCAGTCTCCCAATGGTGCATCACATGGATTCAATGTGAGGATTACCAGGAAGCTTGCCTGATGGTGACGGCACAGCTTGGCTGAGCAGGGAACCTGTCACGGGCCAAGTTGGGAGTGAATGCACGTGGAAGCCATTATGAGTTTGGAGCTTCTATCTTGCCAGAGCTTCTGCTGTAAGTTGGGCAAGGTGATGGGTGGGCAAAACTAGAAAGGAAGAAAAAAGGAATAAAGAGAGGGAAGGAGGGAAAGAGGAAGGAAGGAAGGGAGGAAGGAAGGAAATAAAAGAAGGAGGGAAGAAGGGAAGAGGAAGGGAGGATGGAGGGAAGGAAGGATGGAAGGAAGGAATAGGAAATAGACAAACCCAAAGACTTTTGTAGCTGACATCCAGGTAAAACAGATCCATTGATCAGAAGTTTCTATCATAACATATCTGTAATAAGGGTTCATGAGTAATGATTCTTTAAAACTCAATCTTTACTGAGCACCTATTGTCTGCGCCGCTCCATAAAGGCACACAGGGAGATCAGACACAGCGTGGGGGTGAAAGCCTGGGGGTCTCACTCCCTGGACTGGGTCTGGCCTCTGCCAGTTAGGACTCTGTGCTCTTTGCAAATTACCAAATGGTTCTGTGCCTCAGCTTTCTCATCTGCAAAATGGGGATGATAATAAGAGACTTTACAGAATTATCCAAAGATTAAATGAGTAAGTGTAAATACAGTGCTTGGAAAGATCCAGCACATATTAAGCATTCAGGGAGGTTGTCTTTCTTCTCCAGCAGCAGCAGCTTAGGACTGAAGGTACTGACTGTACAGTAAGGGATGGAAGGATGCACGGAGTTGTAGCTGTCAAACTCAAGTCCATAGGAGAGGTCTAAAGGAAGTGCTACGTGCAAGGGTGCTGGAGAAGACATACATGTCAAGGCCCCAAATAGACCCAAACTTTCCCAGCCCCTCTCCTAAAGACCTGGCCCGAAGTCTTGATCATGATGGGAATTGAGGGATTCTATCTATCTATCTATCTATCTATCTATCTATCTATCTATCTATCTATCATCTATTTATTTCGGTTGAGGCTGTCATGAAGTCAATGAAATCTTAGTGTGAGTGTCTTGTGGTATTTTGTGGCGTGGAGAAGAACCATACCATGCGGCATGGCCCTTGTGTGTCCCTGTGGAAGCAAGGGTTGGGGGGCGGTTCTTATTCAGCAGAAAAACCTCGTCTGGGAAAAAAAAAACACAGCACTAGGCACCATGGGTGTGCAAAAACTAAAAGGATCCAAGCCCGGCTCTCCAGCTGTGGGGCTTGTCAGCCAAGCCTCTCAGCTGAGGAGCTTCTGGACCCTTCCACACGCGGGTCTCGGGGCCCCTGAAAAGAGCAGCAGAGTATCACCTTCTTTCTAGTTATTCACTGTGGCCAGTGTCTATCCCACCGTGGCCCCCCAGAGATGGGATGTCTATCTCCTTGCTTTTCTCCTTGTCCCCGCCCACCCACACAGGGCTGTGGGCCCCCACGGAACTCAGACGGCGACTCACCTTCATTTTGACCTCCCCGGAAGCTCTTTCTCTCCCCTCCGGTAGGGGAAGCTTCCTTCAGCAGCAGGCAACTTCCCTTCCATCCTCTCCTCCTTGCTTAGGACAAAACTGTGGTCTGAGCTGGCTTGCTCTTTAGTTCTTTGTGTTTTTTTTATAGTAGTTTTTTTTTTTTTTTAATAGAAGTACAACTGATATCCAGTATTGTATTCGTTTCAGGTTACAACACAGTGATTCAACATTTATACGTCTTATGAAATGCACACCGTGATGAGTGGTTGCAACCTGCCACCACAGAAAGCGATTACAGTATTACTGACTAGATTCCCCAGGCTGTACTTTTCATCTCCAGGACTTTTTTGATTACTAACTGGAAGGTTGTGCCTCTTAATCCCTTTCACCTCTGGCAGCCCAGTTTATTCCCTGTATTGACGAGTCTATTGGTCTTGTTCTGTTTGTTCATTTGCTTTGTTTTTTAGATGCTGCGTGTAAATGAAATCACATGGTATATGTCTCTTTCTGACTTATTTCACTTAGTGCCGTACCCTCTGGGTGTTACCCATGTTGTTGTGATTGGCAAGATTTCATTATCTTTTGTGGTTGAGTAATGTACTTTGTGTACACAATGGGACCTCTTCTTTATCCATTCGTCTATCAATGGACACTTAGGTTGCTTCCGTATCTTAGCTATTGTAAATAGTGCTGCAATGAACAACGGAGGGCATATATCTTTTTGAATTAGTGTTTTCATTTTGGGGGAGTAAATACCCAATAGTGGAATTGCTGGGTCGTTCAGAACTATTAAAATAGTTCTATTTTTAATTGTTTGAGGAATTGCCATACTGTTTTCCACAGTGGCTGCACCAATTTACATTCCCACCAATAGCACATGGGTTCTCTTTTCTCCACATCCTCACCAACATTTGTTTTTTCTTGTCTTTGTGATGATAGCCATTCTGACAGGTGCGAGATGATACTTCGTTGTGGTATTGATCTGCATTTCACTAATGATGAGTGATATTGAGCATATTTTCATGTGCCCATCAGCCATCTGTATGTTTTCTTTGGAAAAGGTGTCTATTCAGTTTCTCTACCCGTTTTAAAATCAGATTGCTTTTTTTTAAATGACTTCTTATATTTTGGGGGATATTAACTACTTATCAGATACATCATTTGCAAATATTTTCTCCCATTTAGTAGATGTGGATTGTTTCATTTTGGTGATGGTTTACTTTGCTGTGCAGAAGATTTTAGTCTGATGTAGTCCCAGTTGTTTATTTTTGCTTTTGTCTCCCTTGCCCCGGGAGACAGACCCTCCCAAATATTGCTAAGACCCATGTCTAGGAGTTTACTGCCTACGTTTTCTTTTAGGGGTTTTATGGCTTCAGGTATCACATTTAGGGCTTTAATCCATTTTGAGTTTATTTTTTTATATCGTGTAAGAAAGGGGTGCCCTTCCTCCCTTCCTTCCTCCCTTCCTCCCTTCCTCCCTCCCTTCTTTCTTCCTTCCTCCTCTCTCCTTCCCATTCCTTCCTTCCTTCTTTCCTTCCTTTTTTCCTCCCTTCCTCCCCCCTTTCCTTCCTTCCTTCCTTCCTTCCTTCCTTCCTTCCTTCCTTCCTTCCTTCCTTCCTT
>NW_024412415.1:33173392-33195557 GCF_014898765.1 Herpailurus yagouaroundi | reverse complement strand
CTTCCTTCCTTCCTTCCTTCCTTCCTTCCTTCCTTCCTTCCTTCCTTTCCTACCATGTAGCTGTCTAGTTTTCCCAACAGCACTTATTGAAGAAACTGTCTTTTCCCATTGTATGTTCTTCTGTCCTTTGTTATAGATTAATTGACCATATACACGTGGGTTTATTTCTGGGCTCTCTGCTTGGTCCCGCTGATCTTTGTGTCTATCTTTGTGCCAGTGCCATACTGTTTTGATTACTACAGCTTGTAGTATAGGTTGAAATCCAGGATTGTGATACCTCCAGCTTCGTTCTTCTCTCTCAAGATTGCTTTGGCTATTCGGATCTTTTGTGGCTCCATACAAATTTGGGGATTATTCTAGTTTTGTGAAAAATGCTATTGGTATTTTGATGGAGATTACATTGAATCTGTACATTGCTTTGGGTAGTGTGGACATTTTAACACTTAATTCTTCCAGTCCATGAATATGCTGTATCTTTCCACTTATTGGTTCATGATCAATCTCTTTCATCAATACCTTACAGTTTTCAGAGTACAGGTCTTTTACCTCCTTGGTTAAATTTATTCCCAGTTATTTTCTTCTTTTTGATACAATTGCAAATAGGATTTTCTTGATTTCTCTTTCTGCTAGCTCATTATTAGTGTATAAAAATGCAACAGATTTCTGTCTAATAATTTTATATCCTTCAATTTTAATGAATTCATTTATTAATTCTAATAGCTTTTTGGTGGAGCTTTTAGGATTTTCTATATATATCATGTTATTTGCAAATAGTGGCAGTGTTCCTTCTTTATCAGTTGAGATGCCTTTTATTTCTTTTTCTTGTCTGGTGACTGTAGCTAGGATTTTGGATACTATGCGGCAAGGTTGGGCAGCCTTGTATTGTTCCTAATTTCAGAGGAAAAGTTTTTCACTATTGAGTGTGATGTTGGCTGTGGATTTGTCATATGTGGCCTTTATTATGTTGAGGTATACGATGGCCTCCAGCTGACTCTGAAGCCACATGCCCTCAGTGTGGAGTGCTTGCTAGAGGGAGCTGTGGTCCAGGTGGGGGTCCATCCCCCATCATGTAAATCCCAGCTGGACAAATTCTTAGCTGAAAGCCCAGAAGTTTGTTACCAGTGTGGGGAGAAGGGGAGGCAAGAGGCTGGAGTTGGTCATCTTGTAAACCCCAATTAAATAAGCTTTCCAAAACATTCCATTCCATGGAATGGCTTTCATACCCTTCATGTTTTTATGACCTGAGTCCCAACGTAAATAAAATCCCACCTGGAGGGAAAAGCCAGGGTGGTCACATTGCCTCCCTGCCTCTGTCCCTCATTTTGTTGTTCACCCACGTGCTTCCTGAACAGCAGCGGCGATCACCATGTGCGTGGCCTGGGAGCCCAACTGCCTGGGTTCAAATCTTTTCTCCTCGGCAAACCCTGGAGAAGCCCCTCTGGGCCTCATTTTTCCTCATCTGTGTAATGGGGAGAAAAACAACATCACAGGCTGGTGCGTGCTAAACATCCGATGATCTGTACATGGCTCACTCACATCAAGTGCTTCGAGCAGCATCTGGCACCCAGTCAGCCGTCGGTTAACAGCAGCAGGTATCCCACCGTGCGTCATTTGATTGATGCCGTCCGCTGTGTTGAGCACGTTCTCACATCTCACTTAGGCCCTGCTGCTGCCTCACGAAGTCACAACTGCAATCACCAGAATACACGCGAGGAGCGTGTTTGGTTCATCCAAGGTCATGCTGATAGAGTAAGAGGTCGCGTCAGGATTGTTTGACGCCCAAGCCATGGCTCTTCCTTAATCCATTCATGATATTTCTTTGGGAACTGGGCCCGGAGAGCATAGATAGATGAGTAAGGTGCTCCTGCTGAAGGAGCTGTTTTCAGGGAAAATGAGATCAGCGCTCAAATGGCCATCCGCTCAAGGGCACCAGCCCAGGAGTGGCCACTCCCTTCTTCAGACTCAGCTAGACACTGGCTTCTCAGTCAAGGTGCCGGCCTGATGAGAAGCGATGCTCACATGGTGCCTCAGAATGTAAGCAAGGCTCTCCCTCCCTCGCCTCACAGCTCAGGGCCGAGAGAGGCTCTCTACCCGCTGCCCCCAAGTTCCCAGTGCTCTGGACCACGCCACCCACCCCCAGACTCCCTCTCCAGTCCCTTCTCGGGGTCCGGGCTGAGAAGTTCTCTTCTATTCGCCTAATCAAAACCTGCTCTGAGCCCCAGACCTAATGATTTAATTCAGGCTGAAGGGCACTAATGAGTGATGACAATTTCATGTGTCCTACCTGAAGGGGTTTGCATTTTAACTGGACTGTACCTTGAGCTCAAGGGACAAGGGGCTGATGGTAAAATGTCAGGTGCAGAGGCCAACCAGCAGACTAAATATTTGAGGCTGGGGACCTGCCTTCACGTGGTCCAGCCACTTGGCCCACTCTTCCGGCCCTTGTGGATGACGGAGGCCCCATCCTGTAAGTTAGAAGGATCCCGTCTGTGGCTTGGGTGATGCACTAGAGCAGACAGAGGCTTTTCCACGTGGCATGTGGGGTGAGTTAGGCAAGTTGCTATAGCAACATACTCCAGGATTCCAAACAGGATGACACAGAGAAGGGGTTCCTGCCTCTGCAGCTGGGGTTGATAGTTTTCTTCCTCCAGAGCATCACCCAGCTGGGCCAGGCTATCAGAAATCCTGACCCTGCAGATTTCCTAGGCCTATGTCCTTGCAGATTGGGAGGGCTGTGCCTCAGGAAGGCCATGGGGAAAAAAACCCAAACTGAGCAAGTGGGTGCAGCTCCTGATGAGCATTTCCATATGTTCATTCTATCAATGAGGAGGGGCCAAGTGAGGCTTAGAGGCCCTGCCATGGCTAGTATGTCCATTAGGTAGATGGAGAAACCGAGGCTCTTAACGGTTTTCCCAAGATCACATGGGAACTCAGAGGCAGGTTCTCTGGCCAAAGATGAGGTTAGGAATCTAATTTGCTACACCTAATTTAAGGAGCAAGCAATGCTTCAGGCAAAGGAATGAAGTTCTAATGGTAGAAGTTCTACATCTGTGGCAGGCAGGTGGGATAAGATCATTGAAATCATTCTCTATAGACCTCTGGTATTCCCCGGCCCCCACAGTTCTCTCTCTCAGCCTGGCCATCCCCAGGCCACTGCCCCAGACCACTGCCCCCTCCTACCAGAAAGGTCACAAAGCAGCGCCCATGTTTTCTTTCTCTACCAGAACTGGTCTTTCCCTGGAGTTAATAGCCTCTCAGATCCAGTAGCTGGTGGCAATCATAAAGTCCCATAAATAATTTGTAGGCAGGGCTTTTCTCTGGGTTTATTCACACCGTCTTCCACACGTGCAAGGCCAGCCACATCATCTGCAAAACCCAGTACAAAATGAAAATGCAGGGCTCCTCGTTTAAAAAGATTAAGAATTCCAGGATGGCCACCACAGAGCATTAAATCAAGTGTGGGCCCTTCTGAGTGTAGGGCTCTGAGCAGCTGCTCGGGTCGCACACCCATGAAGCCAGCCTGCTCATGTGGTTCTCCCCACAGGCCTGTACTTTGGCAGGGAGGCACCATGATCCCACTTTACAAATGAAGAAACTGAGTGGCTTGTCCATTTGACTCACGTGTACTGAGCACCCACTACACCTCCAGATCCTGGGGATTTCAAATTAGATAAGGCACAGCCTCTTCCTCGGGGGACACAGTGGGAGCAGGAAGGCGCAGATCACATACAGACTGTAGGGCTCGTGCAGAGTGCTGGTGCCCACGATGCTGGGGTGTCCCATGAAGCAGTTCTAAAGGCGGAGTGAGGCCTGCGGGATGCATTTGAAGCTGTGCATCAAAAGATGCCGAAATCAAAAGATGCTTCCCTCTCCAGCTACTACTGGCCCAAGACCACTTTGAGAACCTTTAGTGGCGGGGGGGACCTTCCAAGCACTTGGCGCTAGGCTCTGGAGTAGCCACCTTGCTGAATGCATGAGGCCAAAACTTGAATTTTCTGGCCTTTCTGCAGCCGCAGGTACTTGTACTGCTGTGGTCCTGCGGGCCGATACTTTATGAGGGGACACTCCTCGGGCTCTTTGCCCACTCTGCCCCACCCATCTTGGTCTGTCATGGAATATTGCAGACGATCAGCAAATCCATCGTCCTTCATCCTGGATGAACAAGGGGATGGCGGCCTGCATAAAACAGAACCTTTGCCCAGGCCCCACCCCGGAACACATCATCACTCTCTGTTAGAGCCCAGCATCACGTTTTTTAAAACTCACCCGTCATTCCAACAGACAGCCATGGCTGAGAATCACTGATGAACTCTAAGCCCAGTCCCCAGTGAAGCAGAAGAGAAAGCACCGTCCGGGAAGGGAATGACTTACCCAGGGTCACACAACAGCCAGTGGTGAAGCCAAGATTTCACCAGTTCTCCTGAGCCCCAGTTCCTCCAGTCCACACCCACCCCCAACCCCAACCCCAACCCAGCCTGAGCTGGCACAGGATTCATAGCCAGGCTGGGCTGGAAACCCAGCTTGGAGTCAAAGTTTGAGAGGCTGAGCACAAGGTGGAATTTGGAGGTGGGAGTTGGCACGTGGGAGGTTGATCGTTGGAGACCCTCTCTGTGTCTCCTACAAAGCCATGAACTATTGGGCACTGGGCCACAAGCAGGAAACCCAGAAAAGCCAAAGAAGGGCTTTGGAGGACACTGATCTGCTGAGGATCCTGGTCAGAACTGCCAACAGACAGATGGAGAGGCACAGGGGTTGGGGGCGGGATGGGAGGTGTCCAGCAGGGATTAGACGAAGCCCCCTAGCATCATTCCAACCCTCTGATTCTGGGGCCTGCTGAAACTGTCGTCAGTGTTCGAGTGAAGGAAGCCCCCAACTCAGGATGGGGCACAGGCAAAGCAAAGCCTTGTGGGGTGGGAAAGGGATGCTCCATCAGGAAGAGAGATCTGGGGACAGAGCAGGAGGGCTCTGGGACCTCCCTGAGGCCCCAGCCCAACTCAGGTGTCATTGTCTCCCTGACCCCCATTCCATCAGACCGTTTTCAATAGCAGCCAAGGTAAAGCTAAAATACAAAGTAGTGTCGTCACTCCCCTGCTTAAAACCTTCAGTGGCTCCCTATTGCCATCAGGTTGGCAGAGCTAACCAGACCCTGAATAGCTGGCCCTGGCCTGTGCTCAGGACCCACCCGGAGCAGCACCACATGCACCAGCACCCACGCCCTCCCAGAGGGCCCCCACCAGACCGAGCTTAGTTTTCCAGGCACACCAGCTCACTCTGGCCTTCACTCATGTTGTTCCTTAGATCCCATTCTGCCTCCTCCTTTTTCCTGGCTGCCTCCTACTTATTCTTCAGGTCTCCACTTGGGCTCCAGTTCCTCCTGGAATCCTCACCTTAGCCCCTCAACGAGACCTTGGAGACCTGTATGATCTCAAGACACCCTGCACTTTACTGACCACACAGTATTGTAATTGGTTGCACATCTTCCTCCACCGAACTAAGAGCAGAGACCACATCTCCTACCACTCCCGTTGTCCCTAGCTCTCACCAAGCGCCACGGTAGATGCTTGATTAATATGTATTAAATATGTAAGAACTGTCTATCCGAGTAAACAGAAAGTTGTTTTTTTTTTTTTTTTTTAACATTTATTTATTATTGAGAGACAGAGAGAGACAGAGCATGAGCAGGGGAGGGGCAGAGAGAGAGGGAGACACAGAATCTGAATTGGGCTCCAGGCTCTGAGCTGTCAGCACAGAGCCTGATGCGGGGCTCGAACCCACAGACCGTGAGATCCTGACCGGAGCCGAAGTCGGCCACTTAACCGACTGAGCCACCCAGGCGCCCCTAAACAGAAAGGTATTTAAGGGCAAGATAATGTCTTACATTTCTCTGCACGTGTACTCCCAGGGGGTCCTAACACAGGGACCTGTGTGAGCCGGGCCCTGTGCTTGGTGCTCTAGTGGGTAAAAGATAAGAGATACATCCTGTCCTCCGATGAGTTTATGGTTTAGTGGGAGAGACAGGGCCTTTGTATAAATAACTGTAATATAAGGGAGGAAGTCACACAGAGAAAAGACTCTGGGATTTGAGAGTTGGGAAAGAGATCGCAAATGCAGGAGGGGTAGAGAGTGTATCTGGGCAAAGGGCATGATGTTGGTCAGCGGGATATTGGAGGGTGTGCCACGGGGAACTGAGAGAAGGGAACACCTTCAGGGCCGAGGCACTGAGAGGGGACCTGAATGCCAGCTAAGGCATTGGATTTAGCAGATGGGGAGCCATTGGAGGTTTCTGAGGGAAGGTGGTGGTGTGTTTGAATCTGTGTTTTGAGAAGTTCTGGGGGATGGAGGAGGGTGAATGCGACAGGACAACTGAGACCAGGTGGAATGAGGTAAGATGGATGTGGAGTGACCCAGGGGCCACCAGAGCCTGGTGGAGAGGTGGCAAGATGAAAGGAGAAGAACGAGGCTGGAGGGACAGAATGGAGCGGGGCCTGGTCATCTGGGGAAGAAAGGTGTCAGGGAGGCCAAGCGGCAGCACCACTGGCTTGTGCGGAGGAGGAGGTTGGAGGAGGGGAAGTCGAGTCCGTTCTAGACATGCTGACTTTGCGGGGCTCTCGGGGCTGGTGGAGGGGGCCCTCAGGCAATTGGAAATGTTGGCCGGGAGCTTGGAGGCGAGTCCGACTCCGAGTGCTTTGACTGGGATCCTGTCACACAAACGTGCTTAGTGACACAACGCACGCAGGTCTAAGTGAGAGGAAGCACCCGCGGATGGGGCCTCCTGGCCTCCAGCCCCTGCCCAGGCCCAGAAGCAGTGATTCATGCCCCAAACTTAAAGAGAACCCAGATTTTGATTTTAAAAGCCTTTCAGAGCAGAAGAAGCCAAGGAGAGGGCCAGGCCAGACCACAAGCCAAACATCAGCTGTGGAATGTGCTTGCTGCTGACGGTGAGGCCAGCCAGGGGCAGAGACACTGGCAGCCTCAGTGAGAGGCCCTGCCGATTGTCCCCAATGTGTCCGAAGTGTCGCCAAGATGGTCCCTGCTTTTTTCTCTCTCTTCCGTGTGGCTCTGCCTGCGATCTGCTCATCTTAAAACTAGCTCTCCCCACCACACCCCAGCCTGCCCACTGGGCCCACATCATCGGTGCTCTGAAAGCCCCCATGCCTTTGGCCTTCCCATCTCCACTCACTCAGCCTGGAGGACCAGGCCCAGGAGGCAGGCAGTTGTCTGGGGGCCACTTTGGGGGGACCCAGAAAGGCTCCCGTGGCTGGCGGTAAGAGCCACCTAACTGGTCCTCCTGCCTCTGCCCTGGCCCCTTGAGGCTCAACCCCCCTAGTAGCCAGAGGGATGCTGCTGGAATGTAGGTCAGATCATGTCATGTCCCTCCTCTGAGTAAGAGGCCCCGTTTGATCTAGCTTCCCCTGCCTTTCTGACCTCATCCTGACTCCTCCCCCACTTGCTCCTTCTGCTCCACCCTCGCAGTCTCTGGAAGGTTCTTCCCCACAACGAGCATCTCGGGCTTCGAACTTGTGGTTCCTTCTGCCTGGGGGGGCTCCTCACCAAAGAGTTTCTCTCACTTACTTCAGGCCTTTCCTCCAACATCACCCTCTCACGGAGGCATTTAATGGCTCCCCCGACGAAAATGTCAACCTCCCCCTGCGTACACGCACAGACATAAACACCCTCCCCTGCTTCAGTCTCTCTGAGGCATCTCTCATTATTTAGCATCGTTGCTTGTTTATTTTTTCACCTTGTCTGTTGTCTCCTCCAACAGAATGTGATCAGGAGAGCAAGGATTCGTGTATGTTGTGTTTACTTCTGTCTCCCAGGGTCCAGAGCAGTGCCTGGCCGGGGGAGACAAGCAGTAAATGGTTGTGGAATGAATGAATCGATCAATGAAAACTCACTCAAGCCTGCAACCCCCTGAAATCCCATTAACTAATCCCCACTGAGGTTAGTATCGCCCTGGTTCCAGTCACCTTTCTCAACAGGCCAGGCCCCTGGGTGGGCATGTGCTCAGCCCTGACACTCCCAAGGCCATTTGTTTTTAGATTAAAGGCTTTCTTTCCAGACAAGGAGAGGCAACAGGCAGTTGCAGGTGGGCAGGACAAGGAGGGCTGCTGAGGTGGAAGAGGGGCTCTTGAGGGGAGGAGGGCCTTGAAAGGGGCACATCAGTTCACAGCAGACAGCCCAGGCCGGCCCAGCTGGCCCCGTGCTATTCGGTATTATGACTATGACTCAGAACGTGAGGAGACGTGAGAAAGGCCTTGTTTTTACACAGTGCCAACTGATGTATATAATGGGACTTCCCAGGAAACAAGGCGGGGAGAGCACAAGTTTAAAATGCTCGGTTTCCCACAAAAGGGTGGTGATTCAGACATCACCCATGTACCGCAGGATGTGACCATGTCATTTAGTTCGGAGGAAGGAGCTGGCGGTGCCCGGAGAAGATGGCAGGGACCAAACGGTAGATCCCAGGTTACGGTCCAATCCCTGGGTGCCACTGGACCAGAACCGGTCCTGGGGACTTGGGAGATGACGTGAAACCCATCACACAGGTGGAGAGGCTGAGTCTGAGCCCAGCGAGGTTCATATGAGCGGCACGTTGCTGTGACTTGGGCTTTGAATACCGGCGCTGACACTTACTAAGTGTGTGATTTTGGACAAGTCACTTCCTCTCTCTCTAGGATATCTAATGGAAATGATGATGCCCACCATGTGGGATTAGTAGGAAAAATTAGAGATGATGCTGATCACTGCAAAATGTCCGGTAGGGACAGGGAGCCGAATAAATGTTAATTTATTACATTTAGCAATAGTAATGCTTGATAACATTCATAGAGAGCTTCCAGGAATCGGGCTTTGTTCTAATTGCTTGTCTTCTCAATAATCCTGTAAGAGGGGTGCTAGTCCCCCATTTTAGAGACAAGAAACTGAGGCATGTAGATGTGAAGGAACTTACCCAAGATTCCCAGGTGATAAAGTCAACCTGGGATTTGAACCCAGGCAGTCTGACTCCACTGACTGCAGTCCCTAGAGACTATGGGACTTGCCCAAGGTCACACAACTGCCACCGAACAAGAGAACCAGAGTCCAAATCCAGGTTTGATCACCTGAAAACCCACTTCTTCCCTGCTTTTTTAAAAAAAAAAAAAAAATTTGAATTGTTTATGTATTTTTGAGAGAGAGACAGAGACAGAGTGCAAGCAGAGGAGGAACAGAGAGAGAGAGGGAGACCCAGAATCTGAAGCAGGCTCCAGGCTCTGAGCTGTCAGCACAGAGCCCGATGTGGGGCTTGAACCCACAAACTGCAGGTTTGACCTGAGCTAAAGTTGGACGCTTAACCAACTGAGCCACCCAGGCGCCCCGTCCTTGCTTTTTATGTACTGCTCACGGGACTTTGGCCATAGCTGTGTAATACACTATTTTCACTTAATAATTTTCCTTAAATTGACTTTAAATCAATTTAATTTTTTAAATTTACCCTAATCCTAAGCCATAATTGCTATGAAACTTAAGTTTTTATTTGCTTGTAATTTTTTAATACCCATTAAATAAACACATGAGTAGTCAAGTTTTAATGTTCCCTCCTGACCCACCTAAACTTTTTTCACCCACAATGCCATGGGGACCCTGGATTATACTATGCAGCTCTCAGGAAGGACAGATACCCCTGTCCCTACTCATCCAGAACTGAAGTGGGTCAGGTATGAGACTGACCCAGACTCCATTCATCTGGGATGTGATTTGCCCTGGCTCTCTCTCCTTGGAGGTTTGGTCAAGGCCTCTTCAAGGGCCAGCACCCCGTGGCAGTCTCGAGGAGGAGTCTAGAAAAGCTGGCAGGTGTCCAGGCACAGGAGTGGCTGTTTTCTCTTGTGCTCAGCCCAGCCCAGGGTTCCTGCAGGGCTGCTTGACTTGGCAGTGGCCCCACTGGACTGGCCCCCACTGCTGATGGGGGTGGGCCAAGGAAGAGGGGTCTGCCCAGGGTGCCCTGCTCAGGCAGGTGAAGAGAGTTTTATGGGGAACCGGAGCCCGGATCAAAGCTTTGCTGAGCATGGGGCTGGTCTGGAGTTGGTGGGGGCAGGGGAGGGACGTGGTGGGGGATCAAGGAACCACAGGGAGGACAGCCCCCCAAATAAACCTTTGGCTCCCCATGAAAGGAGAAGAAACCCCCAATCCTTTCCATAATAAGTGTCCTTAATGGATGTAGGTGAAAATGGAGAGGAACTTGCTGCTTCCCCAGGCTCTAGCAGCCCCAGAAAGACCTCCTCTTCCAGGAAGCCCTCCTGGACCACTGCTGAAGTGATGATGATATTTCTGTGGGCTTCTCTGTCTTATCAGCAGCACTTCTACTCTCCACAAGGCTGCCTGGCCCTTTGGACAGTGGGCACTAGGCACTGTCCGTTTGCTTCTCTCTTACTCTTCCCTCCTCCACGGAGCACCACACCATCCTGCCCAGTGCCAACATACACCTTGCTTAAGGTTTCAACACTGCCCCAGGCAGTTCACACCAGCCAGCACCCTCTCTTCTTCCAACCCTGGCTCTGCTCAGCCTGCTGGGCAGTAAACCAACTGCAACCTAATTCACACAGAGGAGTTCACGGCTGATAGACTATTAGACCTACGCCACTCCTTATTGATTTTTTAGGAGCGGCTGCTTGAAACCAGCCATGACTTGGCCCAAATGGACCAACCTGAACCGACCCTGAGTGTTCTAGATGTGGAAACCAAAGCCTGGGGTTGGATTACATCTCTCACTACTCCTCTGAGTCTACGGTAATGAAAAAGCCTGGGCTGCAGATGATGACCTCTGGGTCAAGTTCGGGCTTCAATACTGAACTTGGGTGACGCATGTATCCTCTTAAGACTTCCATTCAGTCACTTCTAAAGTAAGTGTTTGGCCTCCATGATCCTAAAAGCTCTTTGAGGGCTATGCTCCCATGCATCTGTGAATAGGTCCAGAATTAGAAGCCAACTTTGACTATAAAGGCCACACGTACCATGAGAAAGTCGACAACAGAGACTCTACTTTAGAGTAGAGTCTAGACCATCTAGAGGATGGTTGGCCCTGCCTCATCCACAGGTCCGTGAGCAGTTCTAAGCCTCAGGGGCCTCTTAAAAGGCCTTAGTGCCAAACATCTGCCTGATAGGAAACGTGAAGCCCGAATATCCCAGATGAGTGGCTATCCTCAGCTTGCATCCCTCCAGTGACAGAGAGCTCACCACCTCACAAGGCAGGCCTTTGTTTTCCAGCAAAGGCAGGCGGAGCCATGAGCCCTTGACTCTTCTAAAGACCTAAACGTGACAGTAGACATTTGTGATAGTTTTGAAACCATGAGGAAGTGACATATACGAAAACCCAAAGGGCTTCTGCATAACCTTCAGGGAACCAACACACTTCCACTCCCTAGTGTCCTCCACCCCCATCAAGCCCAGCCAATAGCATCCAGCTTCGCTTGGGTTCTATTGGGTCTATGTTAAGCTCTAAGCAGCCAGAGAACTTTTCAGATGGGTTGCGGGTATATCCACTGTAGGGCGGGCCCTGCAGGCTTGGAAGGGAAGGGCCTCCCACAATTCCTTTTTTTAGTTTGTATTCAAAGACCAGGGGCAGACAGGCACAGCAATTCTCCGGGTCCTCACTGCGCTGCTTCCTGTCCTCCGAGGGAAAGCTGTGCCACAAATTGCATATCCTAAGCCTTGTCTTGCTCTTACTTTACCCAAACACTCCCTGGGCTGGGGCTTAGCCTGGATGCACAGGGCTCTTGCTCCACACGCCCATGACAAGCGGGAAATAATCTTAGGAACTCGAAAACCAAAACCAAACTGTCTGAGCTCTTTGAGCTGGTTAGTATGTCAGGAAAGGGAGGAACTCACTGTCCAATTCAGCTTCCTTTGAAAGGGACCGTGGCCGGGATCAGGGTGGGCAGGGCTGCCACGTACAGCTGTAAAGACTGTGCACTGCATAAGTCAAACGACTACGGTGTAAACAGCACTCTTTGCAGTTGTGCAGTGTAGTCCAGTGACTGGGGGGCTCGAGGGGGTAAGATGGGAACAGTGCACGTCGATGGGCTTCATGAAATCCTACACAGGGACTCAGAGCATCCAGTCCAGCGTATGCCTTTCACCGATAAGAAAACCGAGTCAGGCAGAGCAAGAAACCCATCCAAGTTGTAAAACATGTTAAAAAGCTATGCTGGGGTTAGAACCAGGGCTTCTGAAGCCAAATTCAGGACTCTGAAGTTCTCTCCCCCTCTGAGGCTCCGAGTGTAACTTTCCCCTTCTACTCTTTGTCGGCAGTTAGTGTATGAGACTCTTGGGGGCCTGGTGCTTGTTATTCTTTTTTTTTTTTTTTCCTCCAATCTCTTTTAACAAATGCGTATTGAGTACTTATTGTGTGCGAGGCATTGTTCCAGATGCTGAGGATAAGGTAGGGAGACAGACAGATGCAGTCCCTTCCAGTGGAGGGCTGGTAAATGTTTAACAACCCGTTCTGACTCTTGGGATGAGATGGGTAGAGTCCCTATTTGTAGCATTTGCCAAATACTGTGGTGTAAATCCTCCCACTGTGGTCAATTAAAAGCAAGCCACCACCATGACATCACTGAAAGGGAAGATTGTACACATTCCGGCCTGGTCCCCTTCCTTGTGGAACTTAAACTCCAGGGGGGAGAGGAGACAGTGTCCAAGTGAGCAAATAGCTCTTATAACCAACTGTAATTATCTTTATTTGTCAGAGACATAAGGAAGATGCTTTGAGGGAGGATAATGGTTCTCCAGAGCGTGCTCAGGGAAGAGTCCTCTGAGGCCAGGACATTAAAACTGGAGGTTAAGAAGGAGCCGGCTGAGCAAAGATCTTGGAGAATAATGTTCTAGACAAAAGGAACAGCTAGTCCAAAGGCCCTGAGGTGGGAAGAACTCTGTGGGTTTGAAAATCAGGGAGGGAGTCAGAATGGCTGAAAGTAGAAAGTGGCAAAGATTGTGACACAGGAACAGAGAGATCCTGCAAGGTCTGGTGAGCCCTGGGGAAGGGTCTAGAATCTACCCTAAATGCGATGGGGGGACCCCAGAAGTTTTCAGCAGGAAGGTACCAGGATCACAGGATCTGGCTGCTATGAAGAGCATAGTTTGGAGTTGAGCAAAAGTAGGATTAAGGGACCAATGAGAAGCCTCTTGCAAAGGGGTGCCTGTGTGGCTAGTTCGGTTAAGCATCCAACTTCAGCTCAGGTCATGATTTCATGGCTTGTGATTGCAAGCCCCACGTTGGGCTCTGTGCTGACAGCTCAGAGCCTGGATACTGTTTCAGATTCTGTGTCTCCCTCGCTCTCTGCTCCTCCACCATTCATGCTCTGTCTCTCTCTCCTTCAAAAATAAATAAAAATTAAAAATTGTTTTAATCTTAAAAAAAAAAAAAAAAAACAAAGAAGCATCTTGCAGAGGTCCAGGTATAAAAGGATGAAAATGACTTGGCCTGGGTGGTGTCAGAGGAAATAGAGAAGAGGGGACACATTCGAGAGGAATCGAGGGGGTGGAGCTGGCAGGATTTGCCGATGGGAAGTGAAGGAAAATCCTGAGGACTGATGTCCAAGCTTGTGACTCAAGCCATCGGATGGTAGGTGACTCCAGGTCCTGAAATGGGGAGTTCTGGGAGAAAGCCTATTGGGAAGGGAAAACCTAAGGCATCTTTTTGGTCGCATGAAGTGAGATGCCATGAGACATTCAAGTGAAAATGTCTGTGGGCATCTGGGCATTGACCATGGGGCTCAGAGGGCAGGGCTGGGCCGGGCTGGGTGTGATCTGGGGCTCGCAGGAGCCTGGGCCCGTTTGGGGTGAGTGGAGAAAAGCCTCAGCCCAAGTCCCACATGCTCAGCCAGGTCCTACAGGTGCATATTTGGGGTCACATCTCTGCCTCCAGTCTTCTAGACAGCTTGAGGTCAGGGAGAGGGTTAGTTGCTCCAATCTTTGTTGTACTTTAAATGAACTTGCGACACAGAGATTCACAATATTGACACTGGTGTGTTTTTATATCCTTCACGGCAGCCTTTGAAAACTTAAGGAAAGAGGTCCATTTTGATCACTTTCCCTCACTAGAAAAAGGAAAAAATGATGTCAGGCAGGAAAATACACTGGCTCTCATAAAAACGTGAATCTTATTCCTGAAGGAGGTGATCCCTGTGTTCCCTGAAGGCATGAGATGGCTGTCCAAGGCTGGGAGCAAAAAAACAATGTTAATTACAGCAAATTTCAGTTTGCTGTTTGCTCTTTTCAGTTTTTAGGCCTGTTTTCCATGAGCCTGACATCTGCCTAACCAGCACATTGGCAAACTCCCTATTTCTCAAAAAAATAAATAAAAAGGATAGCCCTTGCTCTCGCCAGCACTGGCTCCTTCTTTCCATCTCTCCTCTCTGGATGCTTATGCAAGTGTCTCTATTTCAGCCCGCAGCTCACCCGCCCCAGCAAGTGTTTGATCTCCCCTGTAGCCTCCCCCACAGCGGGGCCCTCACTACCCGATATGGCTGCCCGGCCCGTGTCTGATTGCTTCTGATGTAGAGATTTCTTTGTGATAAGTCATAGGTCAGCAAGCTTTAGGACACTGTGGGAACAGGACAGAGAACAACTGAGCTTTTGGATGAGACGAGGAGGCTGAAGCAGGGGAGAGAGGTAGGCAGGCCGGCGCAGGAGGGCTCCCTGGCCGTTCGCACCCTGCGTGTAGCATGGGGGCAGGGGGGAGCCCGGCTGGGGAGAGCGGAGGGTGAACTGACAGAGGGCAGTGGGCAGAGGTGAGACTGCCCTGAGCCCCGTCAGCATAGGTCCTTGTTAGATGATTATCGAGTTAACTTGATAAGCTCATCCATGCTCGTTCATTCATGAGTTTGTTCAGTCAACTTTGTTGAGAGGCTGTTGTGTTCTGGATACTGAGCAGGGCCCAGGGCCGAAGAGGGACGGAAGCCCCCTCGCCTTGGTTATGGTGGCCTCTCTTTTTGGCACCAAATGTCGGGTTGGCCTAGGGTCTGCAATGCTCCAACGCAAGTGAAAGCTTCAAAGACAGAGCTATCTCTGGTCCACGAAGGTGGAGGGCACCCTCTTTGGACACGAGTAGAGGGTCTTATCCAACCCCACCGTGGAGAGCTCTCAGCTGCCCTGCCTGCTCTCTCGCAGACACAGCTGACCCGGAGGGGCACTCTAGAGGGGTAAAGGGTGTGTCACCTGGGAAGCAGGCAGGATGAGGCCTCAGCATGAGCACCTAGGCCATGGGCAAGTCAGTCTTGGAGCCTCCATTTCTTCGCCTGTCTAGTGGGGATCAAATCCCCAGTCACGTGTTAGGATTCAATGAAATGCTAAGGCACCTGGCCTGTTCCTGGCACTTGATAGGTGTTCCGAGAATGACAGTTGAATCCCATTGGGAGATTCAGGGAAGGACTGGACCAAGAGCACTGCCTTTGGATCCCTGCTGTAACTAAACATGCCCCACCAGCTACAAGACCTTGGTCACAGCAGGCAACTTCCTGAGCCTCCGTTTCCCCATTGGTGAGACAGGCCCAAGCCCAGCCTTTTGTGTGCATGTGTCTACTTCATGTTTGTTGAGTGCCTGCTGTCTGAAACAGTGGGCACCAAGGACATGCAGGTGCAGGACATGGCCTGTTCCCTGTCCCCTGGCCCCTCCACCCCAGGTGTGGAAGGGAGGGTCAGGAGGCGGGACAGCTGGGAAGGGACATTGGATGAGGTGGGGACCACAGGAGCAAAATGACAGGGTGAGTGGGGCACACACTGGGCCCTGCTCACGGGTGGGTGCAGAAGAGAGGGCAGATGGGAAGAGAAGACACACAGGTGGAGGAGACAGAGAGCAAAGGCAGGTAGGCAAGCGCAGCAGTGTTCCTTCTGTGTAGACAGCCGGTGTGTTAGAAGCTGCCTGGGCCTGATGGGATCATGAATATGAAAGCCTCTGTCCAGTTAAGACCTCTGTACACATACGAAGGCTTTCCAAGATGCGGGGCTCAAGTGGAACCCAGCACTCAGCCAGTGACAATGTCTAGGCCCCCTCACTGTACGCACGAGGAAGCTGCCTGATTCTGATGTGCGCTTTTTCACACATGGAACATCCAGGAGGACATAAAAGAACTTATGGATCTGGGGCTCCTCCTCCCGCGAAAGGTGGACTTGTGGCCACAGCCACCCAGAAGACAGCCAGTGGCTCGCCCAGAGTGGCTCACTGCCAGAGGCAGCAGTGAATGTGGGCTGGGGATGCGCTGGTTCCCTGATGAGATCATTTCCCTGAGAGATTCCTCCAAGAAACAAGGGGTGTGCTCGTTCCGTGGGCAGGGATGAAGCCTTTCCATGGAAGCCTCCCCACTATGGCCTTGCCCTCCCCTTCTCTACCAGTCTGAGGATAGGGATGGTCCTTCGGATGGCTGGGATCCTCTCCTCTTCCTGGACTCCATCAGGAGAAGTCACTCCTGCCTGCCATTACCACTCCCTAGCCCGTCCTCTCTTGCTAATCCCTTAGCTACTCGTGCACATGTGTGCACCAGCCTCCCTCAGCGGGCCTGTCCTGACCTGCACCAGACCAGGGGAGCCAAGGATTGGAGACTCCATCCAGAGCCAGGGTTCCCTCTAACTTCTTCAACAGAAGGTAGAACAAGGAAGGACGGCTGTTGGTTGGTGATAATAATGTTGGACGAATATGAAGCAGGATGGACTCCATAGCACTTCTTTCCAAGAAAAAGGCAGGGGGATAAGGACCAGTTAGCAGAGAGACATGAAGTCCATCCAGAAGGGCAGTCATTTGGCAAAGAAGCAAGACACTGAGGAGATAATAAGGTGGAGAACAGGGTGGTCTTTTGCAAGAGTAAAGACCTGAGTTTGGGGCACCTGGTGGCCCAGTCGGTAAGCGTCCATCTCTTGATTTTGGCTCAGGTCACGATCTCACGATTCATGGGATCGAGCCCTGCCTCGGACTCAGTGCTGACAGTGCAGAACCTGCTTCTCTCTCTCTCTGTCTCTCTCTGCCCCTCCCCAACTCGCTCTTTTTCTCTCTCAAAGTAAATAAATAAATATATAAAGAAAAGAGAGAGAGAGAGAGACCAAGTTTGGGCACGTTTGCTCTAAAGCACCAGAGACCTGGTGGTAAGAAGTGGCTTGGAATCCCCAGACCCGTGCCCACCTGATCACGGCCCCCAGTGCTAGGAGCGGGCCGGTACAGCTGAGCGCTAAGTCATGGAGGGCAGGCAGGAGGGTGTTCAGTTCATTTTCAGAAGTGGCTTGATGCTGAGCGGCATTTGTGTTGGATCCAAGTGCTGGAGGGGAAGGGGGGATGGCCTCAGTCCTGGAAGCCAGTCTGGCAGGGACTTACAGGGGCAGTGGCCAGCTGCATGCCCTCTTGGGGTGTCCAGTGCTCATCTGCCTGCTCTCCCCTCCTAAGGGAGGTAGATTTGGAAATGAATCCAGAGGTGAAGGGTCACACAGACTCAGAATGTCCCAACTGTAAAGGTTTTTAGACCACCTGGTCCAGCTTCCTCATTATCTATAAGGGGAAACTGAGGCCCAGAGAAAAGTACCTTGTTCAAGGTTCAGCCAGTCGGTGGCAGAAGCCAGGGGAGGATGCAGGTCTCCTGACACCCATGCAATCCCAGCTCTTAGGAGGTGGGCATTATAGTCCCACATTCCCTTTTCTGAGTTCTGGTTCTTGGGAGTCCATCCTCTAGCCTTTGACCTTGGCAATGGTCCTCCAGCCATTTCTCCCCACTGAAGGGGTCATTGCTCCCATTGCAAGAAGATCCTAGGGACAGAGAAGCCTCTGTCCTTCCAAGGCCACGTAGCCGTGTACTCAAGGGGTTAGGGCACTAAGCCTGGCAGCCACGATTTTGAAGAGAGCTGTGAAGGCAGCCGTGGGGTCCCCTGCCCGCTTGCTCCAGATCTCCTCGCTGAGGTTTTAGCAGCACAGTCCAGCAACGGGACAGGACTGGGATTTCTTGGAGAGGTGACCACATTGCTTGGACCCCCACCAAGGCCACCCGTCTGACAGCTGGGCGTGCCCGGCAGCCACGGCCAGGGAAGCAAGGCCCCGGGGCCTGGTCTCCGGGGTTCAGGCAAGGGGAGGGAACAAGGCCTGCCTACTGCCGAGCACTAAATGACAGTTTCCTTAGTCCTTCCCTTTGGCTCGGGAATGCAAACGATGATCATTTTTGCCTGGAGAGTTCCCTTTCTAAATGTGTTTGGCCCTGGCCAACATTAAGATGAGTTTGCATTCCTCCACACTGCCTGGCCTCCAAGTCCAAATTGTTTGCAAAGACTCAAGACAGATGCTCGCGTGCTGACAGCTGGAAGCCGGCTGTGTGTTTGCCCCGGCGAACCTCACTGATGTGTGAGGGGACTGGGCCTTAGATGGCAGAGCGCAGAACACTGTCACTTTACAGATGGGGAAACTGAGGCCCAGAGAGGCGTGGTGACTCTCCACGGACACACAGCCAAGTTAGTGACGGTGCTGAGATTAGAACCCACATCACACCGCCCTGGTCCAACTTCCTCTCAGCTTTGCTTCGGGCTCTGCTGACTTGCTTGCGTGTCTGTTGGCCCGCCCCCGTGGTTGCAGACTCTGACCACCACAAGTCTTAGCTTATCGCCTTGGTGTCCCCGCTACCCAGCATGGGACTCGAAGCGTCACAGACCCAAGTAGATTTTTACTGAATCCAAGGACTCAAGAGAAAGGTCATGCAGAAGGACCAGTGGTGCAGCGCCTGGTGGGCTCAGTCAGTAGAGCGTGGGACTCTTGATGTCAGGGTGGTGAGTTGAGTTCGAACACCATCTCGGGTGTAGAGGTGACTTAAAAACAAAATCTCTAAAAATAGAAGGAAAGGAAGGAAAGGAAGGAAAGGAAGGAAGGAAAGGAAGGAAGGAAGGAAGGAAGGAAGGAAGGAAGGAAGGAAGGAAGGAAGGAAGGAAAAGAAAGGAAGGAAGGAAGGAAGGAAGGAAGGAAGGAAGGAAGGAAGAAGGAAAAAGAACTGGTGGTGAATAAAGATGGGTGTGAAGAAAAGTTGGTGACCTTGCATGAATCCCCACCCCTCTCCTAGCCTTAGTTCGCTCTCTTGTGACAATAAGCATCTTAAACCTGAGCCAGTGCTTCTCAAACTATGTTCCACGACACCCTAGGGTTCAAAAGAATTGTCTTAGGACTCTCACTGGGGGAGAGGAGGTACTTCTTATCCCCTGCCCCTAACCTAACCTCAACATCTTGTGTCTGCATTTCCTGTGTAGATTGTGTTAAAAAAAAAAAAAAAAAAAAAAGTTGGGATTCACTCCAGAAAAATAAAGTTTGGAGACTGATAGACTACTTGATCTCTAAGGTCTTTCATAAAAATAAAACCCAAAGAAGTTACCTTTCCCTGATAACAAAATTGCTACTCCTTTGACCCAAGTGTTTAATTGTCTGGGAGGGAGAGGGTAGTAGTCATAAGCCCGGGCAATTAGGAGGAAAGAAAATGAGGTACAGGAGGGCCCTTGTGCTGTGGAGGCTTTGTGGCCACACAGATCCTATGTGGAGCCCAGAATCGATGCTCAGGGTCTGTCTGTAGGTCTGCTGCCCGTGTCTGCCATTCTGTGTCCTGACGAGGCATGACAGCACAGCTCTAAGGCTTGATGCGTGGCTCAGGTCATGACCTGCTGGCTGGGCCACCCTGTTCCCTGACAGGCGAAGCACAGGTCTCGCCCTGTGTCACCTTGGGGCTTCCTCATGAGCCCTTGAGAAGGCAGCAATCAGGTTCCTACCCCAGAAACCACGAGTCCCCACCGATCCCCAGCCTCCCTCTCCTTGTGTCTTTGTCTAATCACCCTGTGAAACTGTTCCTAATCCTCCCTGACTGTCCGTCCTTTAAGAGCTAGACCAAGTCGGTGATCAATTGCTATAATAATGCCGTGTAACAAATACCCCCTCCCCAAATCTGAGTGACACCCAATAATTATGTAGCTCCCGTGCCTGGCATCAGCTGACTTAAACTAAGCCCAACCAAGTGGCTCTGCTGGTCTCCCTGGGCTTGCTCCTGCATCCCGGGGATCGCTGATCTCAGCTGGGTTTGGCTAGGCCAGCTTCGCACCAAATGCCCTGCACCCTTTTCCTGGAATCGCTGGGCTAGCCTGAGTGAGATACTTCTCACAGGGATGGCAGAGGTGCAAATGAACAAGCAGGAATGAACCGAGTAGCCTAAGACCTCGGCTGGGAACTGACTCACTTTAATTTCTGCCTCCCATGGCCCAGCCCAAAGTCAAGTGGGAATGCTTGACAGTGTTTGTTATTTGTTGTTGTAGGCAGAGCTAAGCTAGCTTTCTTTCTTTGTTTCTTTCTTTGTTTCTGTGATATTTGTTTGTTTGTTTATTTATTTATTTATTTATTTATTTATATCCAAGTTAGTTAACATACAGTGTCGTATTGGTTTCAGGAACAGAACCCAGTGATTCACCACTTACACATGACACTTACATATAACACTCATCCCAGCAAGTCCCCTGCTTTTATTATTATTATTATTATTATTTTAATATAATTTATTGTCAAGCTGGCTAACACACTGTGTATACAGTGTGCTCTTGGTTTCGGGGGCAGCGAATGATTCATCGCTTACATACGACACCCAGTGCTCATCCCAACAAGGGCCCTCCTCAATGCCCGTCACCCATTTAGCCCGTCCCCCCCCCACCTCCCCTCCAGCAACCCTCAGTTTGTTCCCTGTATTTAAGAGTCCCCTGTGGTTTGTCTCAGAGCTACATTTTCTGCTGTAGTTCAGCATATTTTACTGAGCCCCTACTGTGTGCCAAAGGGACAGCAACGCAGACGGTGCAAAACAGCCAGGCACTGACATCTCATTTCTGTCTCGCTTTGGAATGTGTCATTCTGTGCTCCACAGTGGCAAGAGGTCTACTTTACCATTTCTTTTTGCTTAAGCTAGTTTCAGCTTAACACCCTCTCTATCTGCGATTTGCTTTTAGATGGGAAGATTCTTGGGGCCCAAGGAGAACTGGGAAGAGGGAGATGATAGGAGAGAGTCTGGGTAGCATTTCTGCCTCCCTCGCCCCCATCCCAGCATACATCGTCCAAGGAAAATGAAGGTGTTTGCTTACACAAGCGCATCTGTAACGCAGCGTGGGGCCCAGGGAGTGACCTGAGGCCTGGGTGCCTGCAGACAGAGGGCTGCTGAGCAGAGCTATGTGCAGACCTTCAAAGACTCTGGCTGCTTCCTTCTGGCCCACCTGGTCCCTGTGGTCAGGGATTCACCAATTGGTTCTCTAGCGAGCAGGATCTAAGGGTGTGCGACCTGGGACTCGTGAGTTTTTAAGGAGCAGGGAGTGGGAGAAGGTCAAACCTGGGTGCGGAATTCAGGCGATGGAAGGGGGTGGGGCTGACAGAGAGAGAAGGCTGGATGGAGGCAGGAGGCATGGGGCAGGACTGATGAGGCCTTGGGGTGCATCCCTGCTGTTCCTGGCTGTGTCTCAGTTTCTTCACCTGTAAAATGAGAATGATAATATGCTCACTTCAAAAGGTTATTGTGTGGGGTGCCTGGGTGGCTCAGTTGGTTAAGCGTTGGACTTTGGCTGAGGTTACAATCTCGCGGTTTATGAGTTCAAGCCCTGCATTGGGCTCTGTGCTGACAACTCAGAGCCTGGAGCCTGCTTCAGATTCTGTGTCTCCCTCTCTTTATGCCCCTCCCCTGCTTATGCTGTCTGTCTCTCTCAAAGTAAATAAACTTAGAAAAATTAAAAAAAAAAGGGTTATTGTGATGATTAAATAAATCTGGAACAGTGTTTGGTACGTAGTGAATGCTATGCTTGTTATTATTATAATCTAAGTGTCAGGGGACCGTTAGTACCTAAGTCAGAAAGCTAGGAGGTAAACTAAGGCAGGAAGAAGCCCACAGATACAAGTTCTGAGAGCAGATTCTCAGAAGGTGAGAAATCCAGCAGGCAGTCTCCCTGCATCCTCTGGGCACAGGGTAAAGATAAAAAGCTGCTCCTGGATGTTGCCCTGAATAGTGTATACACAGGGAAGAGGGCAAGGTAGATGTGGAAACTACTATAATCCAAGAGGAAGGGCCACAATGTAGCAGAGGAGTCATCAGAGCTGGGCCTTGATGTTTGAGAAAGAAAAGAAAAGAAAAGAAAAGAAAAGAAAAGAAAAGAAAAGAAAAGAAAA
>NW_024412415.1:33155488-33172992 GCF_014898765.1 Herpailurus yagouaroundi | reverse complement strand
AAGAAAGGAAGGAAGGAAGGAAGGAAGGAAGGAAGGAAGGAAGGAAGGAAGAAGGAAGAAGGAAGAAGGAAAGGCCTCCTAGGGCAGATGAACAGCGTGGGCAGAGGCACTGAGGCAGCCCAGAGACCAGGGAATCTTGACTCAATTTAATTCAACCAAGATGTATTGAGTGCTTTCCACCTACCAGGCACTGCCACAGTTTGGGTACTGCATTCAGTCTCGTCACCCACCCTTGGAGGTGGGCATTATTAGTCCCATTTTATAGATGAGTAAACTAACAGCCAGAAAGAAGAAGGAACTGACCCTGGGTCGCCCATTAGCGAATGAATGCTGGAGCCAGGCTTCTAACCAGCCCTCCCTCATCTCAAAAGCCATGCTGTCTCCTTGCCTGGACTCACCCTCAAGGAGTCTGGCAGGAGGGCAGGAGGAGCTAGACGGTTCTGACACCTGTGCCAGGCAGGCTCTTCTCTTCTCCTTCCCTTCACACCAGAAATTCCTGCCTACTGCCTTTGGGCCACCTCACCAATTTGTATGCATCAACCTTCCAGGCTGAGATCACAGCCCCAGAAGCCTCCTGGCTGCCCTAGCCCACCATGGTCCCTGCCTTCTCTAAGCATCATGGCAGACTGGTCACAGCCTTGCACTTACTCTCCACGCAGCTCTCCCTATCTGGTAGGCTCCCCACTCTCTTCCTGTCTTGCTCACCCCTCAGTGCTGTTCGGGGCTAGCCCCGGGCTGGGTGCGTGGAGCCGCCATCAACCAAATGATCACACCAGTTCCAACTACTAACTGTGATAATAAAGACGTCACTTGTACTGGTGAGTACAAGAGGTGATGAGATCATCAGGCAAGACCTGGTATAATCGGGGGTCAGGGAGGCTTCTGGGGATGAGAGGGGATGTGACATTTGTGCTGAGATTTGATGAGGATGAGAAGTTCATCAGAGAGGCAGCAAGTGCAAAGGCCCCAGGGCGGGAGGAAGGGGCATCTTAGGGAGCAGAAAGGGGCCCTTGGTAACTGCACGCAGGCAGCCAGAGGAAAACTAGCACAAGTGAGTCTGCAGACGTGTGGAGGATTTGGGACCGGGCTGGGCAGTGGGGGGTGAGCCATGAAAATGGACCAGTGCAGCATGGAAGCCCAGCAGCCGACCTTGAGCTAGAGTGAGGGCTCCCAATGGAGCTGTTGGCCAACAGGAGCTCTGGATGCGTGCTGGCCAGCGTGCCTCAGCATTTGGGACTGGGACTACCCCACCTGGTAACGGGGCCATGGTGTTCACCTTAGCCTGCAGTGGTACTCAAGCTCAGGGCTGTGATTTCCATCCCTTCTTGGGACTGACTGGTGCTTTTTAAAAATACAGATAAGCTTCTGAAAAAGCTGATGTAACTTTGGCCACAGTCCACAGGAGAGCAGCCCAAGAATTGTGGGTTTCCACCCTCTGTCATCAATAGCAAGGGCAGAAAAGCAGCCAGTCTCCCAGCGTCTCTGCGACTGGCCTGTCGATTCCCGTCAAAAACAACTTTGTTTTGTTTTATTGGTATTTGGAGAGCGTAAATCTCGGAGAAGAGTACATTCCCCACGTGTGAAAGCCATCTGCCATCAGAGGAGTGGGCCAGAGATCTCATTGGGAGCTGAGGTCAGAGCATCCGACTTGACATCACTTTTAGGAAACGCATTCTCTGGCTTGGTTTGATCAGAAGCAAATGCCCACGCCAGTGAGGACACCACCACTTTGTAACTTAATACCCTGGCCCTGAGGGCTTTTGTCCTCTAGCCTGTGGCTGGCTTCACTAATCCTATCCCCAGGAGGTTGGGGGTGGGGGTGCAGGGGAGACTAGACTGGTCCTAGACAGACCCCCAGGTGAGGGAAGGAGAACAGGGATCCGCCTTCTCTCCATTTCCTTCTCCCAACAGAATTCCAAAGCAGAGGAGGTGGCCCCTGAGGGCAGAGGGCAGGGAGGACCCCCTTCTCTGAAAAAAATATTCCCTCCTCCCTATTGGGTCCTTGTTATAAAAGGCTGGTCTCCCAGGGGTAACACATCACCCCAGTGCCCTGAGCTATTTGATCATGGACTTGCTCTGATCTCCTCCCAGCTGAGTGATTTAGGGCAAATTATTTAACCTCCTACAGGTAGGATAATACCTATCTCACAGGGCTGATGTAAGATCTAACTAATTAATGTAAAATCGATGGTTAGATGCCTAGAATCATACCCGGAACATCTCAGTGCTCAGGAAAAATATCCTTTTCTTTCCCCTTTTCCTCATGGAGGGGAGAGGGCATCCCAGCCCAACGTGGCGCCTGGTTCCCAGCCATCCAGTCAGTCGATACCTATGACCAGGCACCAAGGGCTAAGGAGAAGCTGAGGGTACAGCAGTGTTTCCTGCCACTTAGAGAACATAGGAATATTATGGTCTATCAGCCGCATGATGAAAAACAGATAAATATGTAATATGTTTGTGATAAGTGCTGTCAGGAAAAATGGAGGAGAAGGGGGACGGAAAGTGACGGGATGGCCCGGTGGTGGGTAAGATGGCACTGAGACAGACACCTGGATGACTTGAGGGGTGAGCTGTGCAGCTGACCGGGGAGGAGCGTTCCAGGCAGAGGGAACAGCCAGGGCAAAGGCGCTGAGCAGAGGGCGGTCTGAGGCATCATTAGGACCGACCAGTGGGGAAAGCGTGGCTGGAGCAGATGGATGGAGGAGGGAGGACAGGAAATGAGCAGAAAGTTCAGTCGGTTGGGCATCTGACTTCCGCTCAGGTCATGTTCTCGCCATTCGTGGGTTCAAGCCCCCAATCAGGCTCTGTGCTGACAGCCCGGAGCCTGGAGCTGCTTCCGATTCTGCGTCTCCCTCTCTCTCTGCCCCTCCCCTGTTCATGCTCTGTCTCTGTCTCAAAAATAAGTAAACATTAAAAAAAAATTTATAAAAAGAAAGAACAGCACGGGGGCGGGGAGGGCGTGGTCACACAGGGCCTTGCAGGTAAGGAGTCTGGCTATGACTGAGTGGGGCGGGAACCCAGTGGAGGGTATGGGGCTGAGGAGTAACAGGATCTGACAGATCTTGGAGGGACCCCCTGGCCATGTTCACACAAGAAGCACTGGCAGTGGGAGGACCTCAAAGACACAATTTATGGCCTCATCTTCCCTGGCCCTCACCCTCCTGTAGGCCTGGAAATGGTGGGAGGGTCCTGACGGCCAGAATGTGCCTTCCCCTTCTTCAGGGTCACCTCCTCCTGCTGAGGTCAGATACAGAAGAGGACCAGGGACACCATGGGGTGTCTCCAGGGGGCGCCAGGGAGCCAGACAAAGTGTTGCACACCATCAGGGATGTGGCCTGTGCCTGTAAATGTGCACGTCTGTGCACACAGGCCTGTGTGCACACAAGCATGTGTGCGCGCATGTATTGCGTGTGCACATGTATATGTGTGTGCATGTGTGTGTGCGTGTGTGTATGTGTGTTCACTCCTGGAACGGATTTGGAGAGAGAGCGAGTTCCTTGTCTGCAAACCCCGCTTCTTCGACCCCTCGCTGCCCACCTCCCAGCCCTGCATAGGTGACACTATCGTCCCTTTCTCTTCCAGGACATGCCCTTACTGGCCAAGAACCAGGGTCCTTGGTTCCTCCCCCTGGGCTCACCTGACCAGGGTCCCCTTTCCTGAGGCTGCCTGCTGCTAACCAGGCTGATAAGTCTGTTCAGAGTCTGGGCCTGGTAAATAAGGCGCTAATGAGTTAAGTACGTCTCCCAGCCCCACTCTGGGCCATGACACTAAATTCCTGTGGCAGATTAGGAATATGAGGACAGCTACATAGCAGCTTGCTGCCACTGTCCTCTCCTGTTTCCATGGCAGGATCCATCCCGCTCATTGATCACACTAGTCTTGCCCACTGAGCACAGACTTGACCTCAGAATCTCTCTTAACACAGTGCTCCAGGCAGCATTAATAACCAATTGACATAGACAAGGGAGATAACATATATCTAATATCCCGACTCCAAGGAGTTCCAGTTTTCCCTCCGGGACTCTAATTCAATGACTCTAATGATGAAACTTTTGGCCACTGCATCCATTCGCAGAGCAAAAAAAGAAAGTGTGGAAGAAATGACTTGTTCTTTTACAATAGGTCTTGTTCAAGTAGGTGCCCCTGGGCGTCCCCCTCAAATACTCAGCCCGGGGATTCAGTGTCCATGGGCAGGACAGTGGGACACTCAAGGTACTAGCCTCACATTCAGAGTCCCTGTCCCGCAGGCTACCCTTTGCTACCCACGTCACAGGGCTGTCATAGAGGTCAAATGGGTAACATATATGTAAAAGTTCTTTGAAATACATAAACGTGTATTTCACGCCCTACACATACGTGAAAGGGGGGGGGAGTGATATTCTGTCTATTCTATTCTATTCTACTGATTGTATTTCACTAATCTGAAAATTTGGGCTGATGGTAGGATCCCACCCCTCAAGTCCCATGGGTCCCAAGTTTGGTGTTCCTACTACTAATAATGGGTAAGGAGGCCAGACATGCCCTGAAAATGCCTCGTGGAGGGAAGGAGTCAAAGAGCAGGCATCTCAGGTCCTCGTTCTTGCTGCTACCACTGACCCCCTGTGCACCCTTGGACAAGCCTCGTAACCACTTTGGCACTGGATCCCCCTTTGCCAAATGTGGATGATGCTTGTTCATTCTCCCAAGGTCCTGTGAGGGAAAATGGTGGCAGATGTGAAGAGACTCAGGAACCAAGCTGCCATGCAGATGTGAGTTGTTGTTTCTTGTGATTTGGCACAAGAATGCCAAAGGTTCAACACCAAGGCTGTCTGGCAGGTGGAATCGGTTCATTGGCACGTGACCTAACAAAACCAGGAAAACCTTAGAGGCCAGGGTGAAAGGGTTACGAGACTGTTTCTCTGCTTTGCGTCAACTGCCCCAGCCGAGCAGTGACCCCCAACTGAAGTCAAGGCAGAGCTTTGCCGATCAGTTCAGAAGGTGGTGGTGAGCCAGTAGAGCTGGAGTCATGGCCACTAGGAACCAAGGCTTGGCGGGGGACAGGTGGGAAGGCAGAGATGAGAGGGAGGAGCAGGAGGGACAGGAGGAGGAGAAAGGAGAGAAAAGAGAGAACGAAATGGAAGAGGAAACCAGCAGAAGCTAAAAGGAGTGGAGTTGGAGGTAGGGATGGTGGAAGAGGAAAGGAGCTATCTTCTCCCCACCCCTACCATGAGCCTGGCATTCTCAGAAGGAGGGACCAGGTCTTCCCAGTCAGACCTGGTGTACTTGAGAGTAGGTTTTATGCCTCCCCTATCAGATTATGGCTCTTGCAGGGCAGGGGGTGCGCCTCTCCTACCTCTCCTATCAGACTGTGGGCTCCCCAAAGCAGGGACTACATTAACCACCTCACATGGCGGCTCCCCAAGGACAGGGGACCATACTCCTCCCACACCCAAGACCTGCCAGTGGGGACCATCAATCAACTGGGGCCCAGACCTCTTCCTGCCTGACTATCCTCTTCTCCCCACCCCAGGGTTCACGGACACCTTCAACATGGACACCAGGAAGCCTCGAATCATCGCTGGCTCCAGGGCCGCCTTCTTCGGTTACACAGTGCAGCAGCATGACATCAGTGGCAATAAGTGGTGAGTGAGGGGCGCCCGGGTGGCTCATTGGTTAAGCGTCCAACTCTCGATTTTTGCTCAGGTCATGATCTCACACTTGGTGAGACTGAGCCCCGCATCAGGCTTTGCACTCAGCGGAGATTCTCTCCCTCCCTCTGTCTCTGCCCCTCCTCCATTTGTGCATGCTCTCTCTTTCTTTCTGTCAAAAAGAAAAGAAAAGAAGTGGTGAGTGAGAGCTGTCACCCCACCCAGCCCTGGACCCCCCCACACCCAGCCCCTCCATTGGCTGCCCACAGCGGCCCTCACGTGTAGACACCTTCATGTCCAGTGACTTGACTTCTTGTCCTGGCTTCATATCATCTGCCCTTGACTATGAAACCTCGAGCATTCCACGTCAGGCCCTCCATCTTCTCATCTGAGAAGTGGGAATGAAAATAGCACAGGTGGCACGTTATGTGACAGCACAGGTAGCAGGCATCCAGAACCGATAGTTACCCCTTCCCGTCTGCTCTCAGGGCCTCAGTGTCTCATCAGTGGGGTAGTGCCTCTGATCCTGGCTGCTTGGAGAGGTGTTGGGGGGTGTCTCTGAGGATGGGTGTGTGTGCTCACAAGCTAAACCACAGGCGAAGGTGGGGCAGAGGAAAGCGAGAGTGAGACAGGGTAGGGGGAGAGGGCCAGGAACGCCTCTGGGGGCAGGGACTATCAAGAGGGGGGAAGGTCTGCCTCTGACTTTTAAAAATAACTTTATTGGCTTATATTTTACGTATCATAAAGCACTCTTTTCAAGTGTACAGGTCAATGTTGGTTTTTTTTTTTTTTTCCCAAGTCAATGATTTTTTTTTTTTAAACAAATTTACTAAGTTATGCAGCCATTGCTATAAATCAGTCTTGGAACGTTTTCAGCACCCCAGTAAGATCTGCCCCACACATGTACTATTAATTGCCATTCTTCTCCCTCTGCTTGGGTTTTAGCTGCCAGAAGGCAAGGCCCTCCTTCCCGAAATGGAAGAGGCTGGGCCTCTCTTGGCCCTCTTAGATACCCCTGACGAGTCAAGGGACCACACAAACAGTGGCGACAAACGTTCTACCCTGCTCTCTTCCCAGTGTTGCCTCTGCCTACCCTCCCCAACCTCTTCTCCTTCCACTTCCTCCACTCCTTTCTTGTAGTCAACACTCTAGCCAAACTGAATTTTTTCTCTTTTTCCAGTTCTCCCTCTAGACCTTCTTTGCACATGCTATTCCCTCCCTCAGTGATGTCGTCTCCTACCTTCCCCCCTCACCTTACCCCACCATGCTGATCTGGCTAATCCTCTCATATTTTTTTAAAGGAGTATCTTATTGTCTTTCTTTTGAGGTGTAACTAGACACAATAAAATGTAGACATCTCCACTGTACAGCTCAGTGAAATTTTACCTATGTATAGGCCCATGTCATCACCTTCCAGAACATGATCCAGAACGTTTCCAGCCCCTCAGAAAGCTCCCGTGTGACCCCTGTCACACGGGAGGGGCAGTCAGTGCCCCTCCAAGTAATCCCTATTTTGACCACTGTCACCAGATTTGTTTTGCCTGGTTTTGCACTTCGTATAGATGGTATCATACTGTAAGTACTCATTTATACCTGACCTGTTTTACTCAACATTATGTCTTTGGGGTTTAATATATCGCGGAATGTATTATACTTCGTGCTCCTTCACTGGTGTAATATTCCACTGCAGCAGTGTATTTATTCACTTAATTATTGATGGATATTTGGGTTGTTTCCATTTTTTGGCTAATTTGAGTGGAGATGCTATTAACATTCTCATATATGTCTTTTGGTGGATGTCTGCTCTCATTTTTATCGGGTGTATACTCAGGAGGAGAACCGCTGAGTTAAAGGGTAGGTAATGTAGCTTTAGTATGATCTGCCAAGTACTTTTTTCCAAAATGATTTGCCAATTTCAACTTTTCTTTAGTAATGTAATGGAGTTTCCATCGCTCCATATTTTCACTAACACTTGGTATTATCAGTCTTTTTGATTTTAGCTATTCCGGTGGTATCTCCTTGTGAGTTAAACTTGGGTTACTATAGCGACTAATGCTGTTGAGTAATTTTGTGTGAATGTACTGGCCTTTTGGTATCCCGTTTTGTGAAGTGTCTGATTTGTGACTTTTGCCCATTTGAAAAATTGTGTTGTGTTTCTTTTCCTTATCGTCTTATAGAATTTTAAAAAACATATTCCGCATACAAATCCTTTGTCAGAGAAAAGCATTGCAAAGAACTCCTAGTCTGTGATATGCTTTTTCATTCTCTTAATGGTATCTTTCAAGGAACAGAAGTTCTTAACTTTTATAAAGTTTAACTTGTAAAACTGTCTTATGGTTAGTGTTTCTTGTACATCCTGTTTAAGAAAACTAACAGTGCTTCTCTCAATAGTGCTTTCAAGTTTTCAGTGTAAAATTCTTGTGTCTTTTACGACATTAACTCCTAGGTATTTGCTATTTTATGCTAATTAAAGTGGAATGTTATTTCATTTTCTAATCTTTTTTTTTTTTTTTTTGGTAGTATAGGAAAAGACAGTCAGGGTGCCTGGATGGCTCAGTTGGTTGGGTGTCTGACTCTTGATTTTGGCTCAGGTTGTGGTCCTGGGATTGTGGGATTGAGCCCCACATCAGCCTCTGCATTGAGTGTGGAGCCTGCTTGGGATTCTCTTTCTCTCTCTCTCTCTCTCTCTCTCTCTCTCTCTCTTCCTCTGCCCCTTTTCCCCAGCTCGCACACACTCTCTCTCTAAAACAAAATGTAAAAAAATAAAAATATGGTTGGTTTTGTATCCTTACATTATATCCAGCAATATTATGAAATTAACTTATTATTTCTAATAGTTTGATACTATTCTTCTGAATTTCCTGGGTATACAATCAGATCATTTGAAATAATTACAGTTTTATTTCTTGTTTTCCAGTCTTTGTAGCTTTTATTTATTTAAATTGCCTAATTGCAATGGTCAGGACCTTCAGTACAAAGTTGAATAGAAATTGTGACATTGAACACACTTTTCTTATTTCCTTTATAAGAGGGAAAACTTACAGTATTTCACAATTAAATAAGATTTTGACTATAGCTTATTCATTTGTTATAGATACCTTCAGATTAAGGAAGTTTTTTTTCCTATTCCTACTTTTCTGAGGTTGTGTGTGTATATGTGTGTGTGTGAGTAAGTGTTGAATTTTATCAGGTGCTTTTTCTGCAAAGACTGCAGTGTTATATGGTTCTTCTCCTTTATTTTGTTAATATGGTTAACTATCCTCATTGATTTTTCTAAAAAAAATTTTCCATTGATATATTCTCAGGAATTCTGTTTCTATGTACATGAGGTATACTGTGTAGCTAAATGCATCTGATATATTCTTAATTACGGATATTTTATTTTGCAGCTCCTGAATTTCAATTTGATTCTTTTTTATAGATCCTAATTCTATTAAAATAATCTTTCTCCCATTTGTTGATTTTTTAGTCTTTTTTTTTTTTTTTTTTTTTTACATACTAATCATAGTTATTTTGAAGTCCTTGGCTAACTCCAATATCTGGATCATCTCTGGGTCTGCTTCTAATGACTATTTATCTTATGATTATCAGTTGATTATCCTGATTCTTTGCCTGTTTAGTAATTTTTTATTTTAGTCTATGCTGGACATTGTGAATGTTACACAGTAGAGGCTATAGATTATGTTATCTTCTTTAAAAGAATTATACATTTTCAGGGCACCTAGGTGGCTCAGTTTGTTAAGCATCCAACTCTTGGTTTTGGCTCAGATCATGATCTCACAGTTCATGGGTTCAAGCTCTGTATCGGGCTCTGCATTGGCAGCATGGAGCCTGCTTGGGATTCTCTCTCCGTCTCTCTCTGCCCCTTCCATGCTTGCTCTCTCTCTCTCTCTCTCTCTCTCTTTCTTTCTCTCTCTCTGTCTCTCTCAAAATAAATAAATAAGCCTTGTAAAATAAAATAAAATAGGATAAAATAAAATAAAATAAAGAATTATATATTTTGTTCTGAGAGGCAATTAAAATACTGATGAAATCACCTAGATCTTACCATGGCTTTGTTTGGGCCTTGGTTAGGGCAGCTATCATCTAGTTTTGTCCTTCCTCTTAGGGTGTGGCCTTAATTCCTAAGGCATGGATCTTCTGGGATCTCCCCTGAAAGCCCACAATAGTCATCAAAGTTTCTCCATTCAGATCAGGCATGAACCCCAACATCTCCCAGGCATCGGACAGCCTCTAAAAACTCTTCCCCACCAGCAGATTTTCTAGAGTCTCACAGGATGCATATGCAGCTTAGGAGTCAGCCAAGGATCCTGAGGGAAAATGTTAGCAGAGTTTGGGGGGCTCTTTTTCTGTGGTTGTCTCCCTTCTGCCTGCCCCTACCAAATCCTAGTTTCAGCCCCAGCCTTAATCACTGTTTCCTCCACTCAGCACGGCTGCTGCTCTCTGGATTTTATTCCCCTGTGCCCAAATAAGGAAAGTCCCCTCATGTAGAGAGCCGGGGTGAGTGTGGATTTAGCTCCTCTGCTTGCCTTTTCGGAGTACCGAGCTCTGCATTGTTTGCTGCCCAGTGCCTGAAAATAGTTGTTACGTGTGTTTTATCTAGCTTTCATAATTTGTTTATGGCTAGAATTGAAAGTCCACGTTCTTTTATCAAATGAGATTTCACTTCCTCTGAGAAACCTTCTCTGACCATCCCTTCCCATCACCAGAGTAGTTGCCCCATAGAATTCTGTATCTTGTTTTTCATAACTTTCATCAAACTGGATAGTGATTGTCTGTTTCATTGTCTTTCTTTCTGAAATGAGGGGTATAATCCCTGGCAGTTAGTAAATGCTCAAAAGAACATATTTTGAAAGACTAAAATAATGATTTAAAACATTTTTTAATGTTTATTCATTTTTGAGAGACAGAGAGAGACAGAGCATGAGCAGAGGAGGGGTAGAGAGAAAGGGAGACACAGAATCTGAAGCAGGCTCCAGGCTCTGAGCTGTCAGCACAGAACCCGACGCGGGGCTTGAACCCACAGACCGCGAGATCATGACCTGAGCCGAAGTCACTTAACCAACTGAGCCACCCAGGTGCCCCAAAAGACTAAATTAATGATTTAAATCTCTCTCAACCAGCCCCAAAATATGGCACATATTTTGTATGTGCTGTGAAGGGTTAAAGATTGAATGGAACTGGGGGTGCCTGGGTGACTCAATTGGTTAAGCACATGAGTCTTGATTTCAGCTCAGGTCATGATCTCATGGTTTGTGAGTTTGAGCCCTGTGTCAGGCTCTGCGCTGACAGTGTAGATCCTGCTTGGGATTCTCTCTCTCCTCTCTCTCCGCCCCTACCCCTGCTGGTGTTCTCTCTCTCTCTCTCTCTCTCTCCCTCTGTCTCTCAAAACAAATAAACATTAAAAAAAAAAAAAAGATTAAATGGAACTGGCTTTGGCAAGATTGAATTTGTTTTGACTACTATTTGTTTATTAAGCTTCTGTTAACGTTACTAGTTTCTGCAAAATATTAGTGTGAGTAAGGCATGGTTTCACTCACAAATAACTCACAGACCATTTGAGGAGGCGGCACTAATATCCTTGAAATAATTAAAAAACAATACAAGACAAAATATGAGCTGCTGTTAATTATGTTCATCTTTGTAAGGCCACTTTCTCCATGCGGCTTTCTGGATCCTTCTCCCGGCCTAAAATGGCCTTACCTTTCCTAAACCCTCTCTCCGATGGCATATATCACTTCCTACCTTGTGTTGGAGTCACTTAGGCCCACGGTGCATCCCCCCTACTGGACACCGTCTCCGTTTCCCTGTGTCTGAGAGCAGCCCACACAGCATCTTCCTCATAGAAGAAACTCAGCCTGAGTTTGAAAGGAGAAATCCCTGTGCCCGGGGTCTCTGGGAGGCCTTCATAGAAGAGGGGCGTCTGAGTGGAGTCTTGGAGGTTGAGCCTAGAGGAGCAGAAAGGTCTGATAGAATCAACTCCTGGTCACTTTTGCTGATCTGAGCACATCGTGGGAGAGGGCTGGTACTACACTGTAGCCATGTGTCCTGGGTTTGTTTTCTGTCACAGCTGGGTTGGGAGAGACAGAGAGGCCCTGGAACCCCAGGGAGCTGCACCTCATGCAGAACGGACAGGAGCACACAGGGCCTTTCAGGAACCTGTCCCCACTGCAGGGACACCCATTTATCCAACTTGGATACTTGCTTTTCGCTTCCCACCCCCCCGGCCCCCATTTTTCCTGCCCTATAGGGCAGCATCCCAAGAGCTGTGCTCAGACACAAGACTCTGTGGATGTTGATCATAGGAAAAGAGGTTGATGCCAGTGTCATTTGGGGGACACTGGCTGGAAATTATGCACGGGGACGGCTCCAGTGGTGCGTGTTGATTCAACTCCATGCCAGCAGGCGGCTCAGAGGGAGGGCAGGTCCAAAGACCGTCTCTCGGAGGAAGACCTTGGGAGAAGCTCTCTCGGCCTCCCTGTGCCTCTGTTTGCTTGTGTCTAGAATGGATATGAACTTACCGATCTCAGGGTGTTAGGCAAGATCAGAAAATACCCCAAACGTGAATGTGTACAGCAGGCAGTGGGGACTGAGCGGCTTGCCACAGCGAGCAAGCAGCCAACCCTGAAATGGGGCCTCTGGACGCTTGGTCGAGAGTCTTCCTCTGACAGTCTGCCTCCTGGGTATGGACCTGGCTCCCAGCCCTTCAGGCAGGGCTGGCACACCTGGGTCGGCATCTCCTGGGCCTGCAATGAGGCCAGGGAGTGTGTGTTTTAAAGAGCTCCCCAGGAGACTCTCGCAGGGGCACCCGTGAGGATCACCATCTCCCCTGAGGGTGGGGAGATGCGAGTAGGGGACCACATCAGTCCCCAGTGCCTGCCCAGAAATCCAGGCCCCAGCACCGCTGCAGAGAAGGACCCACCAGCTGTCTTCCACCACAGGCGCCAAGGAGGCCTGGCCCCCATTTACCAGGCTGTGGGCCTCCTCGAACGTCAAGGGCACCAGGGCCTGGTGTAATCAGCTGCAGGATGAAGGGGGACAGACCTGGTGGGGATGTCACTTGATTTCCTTAACCCTTCCCCTTCTGCCCATTGCGCCCCAACTCCAGACTCAAGCTAGGCAAAGCCTTGAACAGTTTGCCACGTGTCTTGGTTTCAGCAGCAAAAACGACACTCACAGACACACAAAAAGGAAAAGAGCAAACAAGTATTCTCTGCCCCTGCTTTTAAAGCCCTTGTGTATTTTCAGAGAAATTTAATCCATGTGACTCTAATGCATGTACATTGAAGTCATTAAGTCAGTTGATTTTTTTCAGACCATTTGATGTCCCAGAAGCTCCGGTGTAGGGTTTGCAGAGGGCCTCTCCGTGCCTTTGGTCCCCCCGGGGCAGGAAGCCTCCTGGTGCTAGGAAAAAAAGCAGAGCTGGGCCCCACAAGTTTCCAATTTGTCATTGAAGCTGTCACCCCTGGAGAGAGAAGCGCCAGCTCTCAGCAAGGCAGAGCATGTTGCTCTGTCCCCTTCAGGGCGCTGGGGAGCAGGAGCCAGACAGCCCTGGTGGGCTCCACAAAGGGAGCCCTTTGGAACTCAGTGGGATTCTAGAACAAGAGGGCCTGGTGAGGTCCCTGGGGTGCAGGTTCAGGGATGTGAGCCACATGTAAGAGAGGTAGGCTTTGTCCTCATCTTCCAGGGGAGGCAACTGAGACTGAAGAGAGAGGACACGGTAAATGCCCGAGCCAGGTCTGGGGCCCAGGTCTCATTAGCCCCAGAGAAGCCCAGAACAGAAGCAGCCCCACCAGCTGGAAACCCACAGTCTCCGTCGGCGGTGTCTCTCCCCACTGGCCATGCTGCTGGCCCCATGGGAACTGAGGCAGTGGTGTCCCCCAGGACCCAACTCTAGCAGAGTCACATAAATGTGCTGTGCCCAGCCAGGAAGAGAGGGTGTATGCTCATAGAACCCCAACCAATACCCAATGATCAATAAATACCAAGAGAGGGCACACAGAAAAGATCAGGGGAATTCATGTGAGGGAGAAATTTCTAATTCAGGAGGCGGAAGGAATCGGGGGAGGCTATGGAGGAGGGGGCTTCCAGATGGGTAGGATTTCCATGGACAGAATGGATGTGGGTGAGAAAAATATAACAGATGGAGGGAACAGCATGGGTGATTGTGCAGAGGAGAAGAAAAAAAAAAAGAGGCCATGTTTAGAGAAAGGATGCCATCCCATGTGGCTGGAGGAGAAGGTGCGGAAAGCAGAGCAGTGAGGCCAAAGACTGGGAGGGCGAGGACAATGCCCTCGAGACTCCTAGACACCAGAGCAAGGCGACTGTATCTGGGAGGCAATGGGGAGCCATTGGAGGTTTCAGAGCAGGAGAGCGGTTCACCCGAGGTATAATTTTCAGGGTGCTCAGTTTGGCTACTATGTGAGGATGGAACCGAGGGAGGAGAGCCTAGAGGTGAGGAGGCTGGTGGGAAGGCTATGGAAGTCTAGGTTAAGGGGAAGGTCTAAGGGCCAGGGCTTGAGGAAGGGGCGGACCTTATGAGTGTCAGTAGTTCATTCATTCATCCTTGAGAACCTGGTGCTAGATCCTGGGAATTCAATGGTGAACAAAACTACAGAGTCCCAACCCTGATGGAGCCCTTCTTCTAGCGGGGGAAGACACATTGTCAGTTTCCCCATCATCTGTCAGATGGTGATCCGTGCAATGGAGAAGCATTAGGCAGGGTAAGGGGAGCTTACGAGTTGGGGGAAGTGCTGCCGCCTTATGCTGGCCACCAAGAAAGGCCTCAATGCTAGGGTGACAGCAGTCAGAGACCGGAAGGAAAGGGAGAATCTGAGACAATCATGGATACTTGAAAAAAAAAAAAAAAAAAGAGTGTTCCAGGCAGAGAAGATGGCAAGTGTAAAGGCCCTGAGGTAGGAAGATGCTCAGCATGTTCAAGGAACCATGAGTGTGGCTGGAGTAGAGTGAGCTAAGGCAAGAAGAGAAGGCGGCAGATGAAACAGGTTGAAGGATGGCTGGGGGCATATCTTGCTGACTGGCAAAACAATGAAAAAACAGAAAAGCAAAACCCAGCAATAGGAGACAGACTTTGGGGGAACGTGTGAGCTAAGCTTTGGCGCCATTGGTCCGAGGTATCCAAGGGTCATCGGGGACAGGTGGCCGGCTGGCAGCAGGGGACAGAGACCTTCACCTTGGCAGGGAGATCAGGGCCCAGACTCAGATGTGCGTTGGGAGAACTAGGTTCACAGAGGAGCGTTCAGAGAGAAGGAGGGGGCTGAGGAAAGAACCCTAGGATGCCCGTGGGTGGGAGTGGGGAGGAGGGAGAGAGAACCATCAGAGGCAAGGGGGAGATGGGAGTTCAGTGTCGCAGAGGGCAGAGGAGGGGAGAATTGCAAGACAGAGGGAGTGGTGCTCACACTCTGAAGCTTGTCCCCGAGAGCCTCTCCGAGAAGCCGCCGGGGGCCCAGCCGGGGAGTTTGCAGCGCTGGGCAAACCTCTATGGGGCCGGAGCCCTTGCGATGGACAGACAGAAGCACTCAGGATGCACACTTACGCACACAGAGTACATCTAGAGGCTCTCGAGAGGACTCACTGCAACTTGTGTGAACCTCTAGAGCAAGTGGTCCTCACACGTCAGCGGGGGCACCAGAGTCCCCGAGGACCCCACATCCAGAGTTTCTGAGTCCGCAGGTCTGGGGTCGGACCTGAGAACTCACTTGTCTAGCAAGCTCCCAGGGGCTGCTGGGGCTGCTGGTCTGGGGACCACACTCTGAGAACCACAGACCTAGAGATCTCTGTCCCCGGAATCTTAAGTTCATGGCAACAGGCAGAAGCAAAATGACCTGAACCGTGTGCGGGGAACCTGTGGGGAAATGGGGACTTTGAGAGCCCAGAGCCAGCTGGGGATGGGGGTGCAGGGGGAGGGGGGGCGGTTTGCGAAAACCTGCTCGCACTTCACTATTGTCATCCCCCTAAGACTCCTCCTGTCTCCCTTAGCCCTTCTTCTGCCTTCTCCTACCTTTCCATTTTCTTTTTTCTTCTCTTTGCCCATTTCCTCTGCCTGGTCTCTGGATTTCCCATCCTGCTCCTTACTCTTCAGTGTTTCTTCCCCTCCGCCCCTTCAGCCCCTCCTCCACCGCATCCCTTGTCTCCCCACGCCCCACTTCCTCCTTGGCCCCTGCACTGGGAGGCACAGAGCGACCTGTAGCAAACATCAATGTGGTTGGTCTTCAGGACTACTCCACCCCTGTGGCATCTCTCCCCCCACCCCCCTGCCTGGGAAGGGTCTTAGAAATTCTTCACCGCAATCCCCTTATTTTATAGACAAGGAAACTGAGTGCCAGAGACAGAGACTACACCCAGGTCACACAGCAAGTGAGTGGGAGAGGCAGGACTGAAAGCAGGTCTCCCAGCTCCTCTTCCTGCGATAGGAGCCAGCCTCCTCCTCCCGTGATATCTCCACCTGGCGCCTAGGTGAAAACTGCCCAAGGCTTAGTCTACCCACCATCCTGGGTCTCTTGTCTCAAGATCACTAGGTGGTAGCTACTTACACTAAGTTGTGATTTGGGTAAGGTGCTCATTCTTTCCAATGCCTTTCTGTATAGACCTTCTCAGATAACAGGAGGCCCGCTGGTGACAGAATTTGGGGTTGACCGGAAAGCTAATCCATGAGGAATAAGTCCACAAAAACTGGGTGTCAAGCCCGAGCCCCGGGGTGCCCTCAGGCCCTGCCCTCCCTCCCCTCCCAACCCCGGCGGTTTCCAGCCTCTCATTCGTGGCCCCCTCCCTCAGGGTTATGGCAGGTCTCAAGGTTGGTGCAGATCTTCTGCCTGGGCAGATACACGAAGGCACGAGGGGGTGGCTTTTTACTGCAGGAAACCTCTAGGCGTCCAGATCCACACAAACCTGCGTTCCCTTCCCTGCTCAGCCACTTTCCAAGCCGCCGGAACTGAAGCATGTCACAGCCACTTACTGGACCAGGGTTTCTTCATCTGCGAAATGGGCATAGTGATGCGAGCCCGAATGTGTTTTCATGAGGGAGCAATAGGAGATGGTGAGCGGGCAGATTTTGCTGGATAAGTTAGTGCCCTATGCTGGCCTGTCCCCCACGAAAGGATGTGGTGTCTGGGGAGAGGTGTCAAGAAGAAGGGCCCTAAGGACTGTTGTTTGGGGGCGGAACGACGGGTCTTATCCAAGCCCATCCCTCCTCCTTGGTGCCCATGCCGGTTGTCAGGCCTGGGGCGGCCTCAGCCTTTGTTGCTGGAGAAATCTCACCCAGGAACGTCCTAAGCCCTCTTCCTGGCTCAGGCCCCGGAGCAGGCTCCCAATACCGCAGCGCATAAATACCCTCTGCTATTTTCTCTTGGAACAAATAAAATCCGGTGCCATGACTCATTCTGGTTAAAGGATAAATCACTACAGCGCAGGATAGGATGAAACCACCCAATGCACCAGAGAGAGGAAGAGAGAGAGAAAAACTGCTCGCGGAAGGGAGGTGGGGGGATGTTGGCTCAGGGCCCCAGGCCAAGATACCCAGCAGACCCTGGCAGGCAGCACATGCACAAGAAGAGAGTGCTCCCCGCCCCTCCCCCAGAGGGCCGGAGCAGTGGGTATCCAGACAGTGGTCCTCCCGGGGAAGGAGCTGGGGGCCCTTCAGGGTCCTTCAGGGCCTGGAAGACGTACCAGAAGCCCACAGCTTAAGACGCAGCCAGCAAACGTTCTCAAGGCTCCTCCAAGCTCCAGATACTTTGATCTCTTCTTGCCTTGTCGTCTCTTCCTCTCCTCCTTTCTTTCTTGTCCTCTCCCTCTCCTCCTCCTCCTCCTCCTCCTTCTTCTTTCTTCTTTCTTCTTCTTCTTCCTCTCCTCCTCCTCCTC
>NW_024412415.1:33113053-33155388 GCF_014898765.1 Herpailurus yagouaroundi | reverse complement strand
CCTCTCCCCCTCCCCCTCTTCCTCCCCCTCCTCTTCCTTCCCTTCCCTGCCCCCCCTCCTCCTTCTCCTCCACCTCCTCCTCCTCCTCCTCCTTTCTTTAATGCCAGAACCACACAGGGAAACCCAGGACTTGAAGAGTATGTAGACGACGGCCCAGGGAACCTGAGCCACAGAGACGACTGATCAACCTGACAGGGAGCTTGAGCGGGTCCTCTGGGTGGCAAACGACTTTAGTGCTGAGCTCGGAGAGGCAAGGGGCCAACCATTGCATGCTTTGGGGGTAAGATGCACAATCTTGGTAGTGGAAACACTGAAAGGAAAGTCTCCTCGTTACTAACCTCCATGAAAGAAAATAAATTTAATTTGGGCAGTTCAGGGAAGCCAGAGGGATTTGCCAACTCAGCATCGTCTCCACCCACCACCACCTCACTCCCCTCGCCCCGGGGCCTATGGACTCTAACGCCTGGCTCCCCTGTCTCCGCCAGCAGGGCTCTTTTTGGGACCCCAACGTCCTTTCTAGGTCCAGTGCCGGACAGGGAAGGAGGGTTCCTTACGTGGAGAACAAAGTAATACTGAAACTCACCCCATATTGAGAATGTCTTAACTATAATTGCATAGGTTTGAATTTTCAAGACTGGTTATTAATTGCTCATTGGCACTTTATCTGCAATTCTCGTAACTGACACCAGGGGGAGCGAGGCAGCCTGGTAATGGCTCCTCACGCTAATCTTCTAGGCGCCCTGTAGATGTTACCGTTCAGGGTAGCCCATGCTTCTGCTGGGTCAGGCTATAAAATGTGAAACACAGAACTCTTTGTTGAAAACCACAATCGGGGCGCCTGGGTGGTTCAGTTGGTTGAGTGTCCGACTCTTGATTTTGGCTCAGGTCGTGATCCCAGGATTGTGGCATCGAGCCCCGCCTCTAGCTTCCCGCCGAGCTTCGAGCGTGGAGCCTGTTAAGATTCTCTCTCTCCCTCTTCCCCTCTCTCCTGCTCTCTGTAAAAGAAAAAAATAAAAATAAAAAAAGAAAGGAAACCACAATAATCATGTTTTAAGGTTGTATTCAATTATGAAAACAAATCCATGTGCTTGCTATATACATGCTTTTTCTCACTGACCTTACCAGTGATGGGCCACTGCTTAATCTGAAACTCGTTTCCTCCAGGCTTGGATAGAATAGCTCCTTCTAGCTTTCCCTGACTTCTTCCTGAAGAAGGCTTCCTCAGGATCCCAGACTCGTTCAAATGGCTCTTCTTCTCTTCCACACGGCTCCAACCCTCAGGCACACACGGCCGATTGCAAAGGCTTGTCATTGACCAGAGACCATCTTGACAAGGTTGCTGTTGCTTTCTGTGGAATCCCTAAATCCTTCCACTGTCCCTCTTGAATCATTTCTTCCTGGTTTAGCTGTGATGAGTCACCCTGAGCCGATAAGACAGACGTGGAAAGTTGTAGAAAGAGCCAATGAAAAGAAATAGCAAAGGAGGGGTGCCTGGGGGCTCAGTCGGTTAAGCGTCCGACTTCGGCTTAGGTCATGATCTCGCGGTTCATGGGTTCGAGCCCCATGTTGGGCTCTGTGCTGACAGCTCAGAGCCTGGAGCCTGCTTCCTATTCTGTGTCTCCCCCTCTCTCTCTCCTCCCCTGCTCATGTGCTGTCTCTCTCTCACTCAAACATGAATAAATGTTTAAAAAAAAAAATTTTTTTTTTAAATTTAATTTTTTTTCAACGTTTTTTATTTATTTTTGGGACAGAGAGAGACAGAGCATGAACGGGGGAGGGGCAGAGAGAGAGGGAGACACAGAATCGGAAACAGGCTCCAGGCTCCGAGCCACCAGCCCAGAGCCCGACGCGGGGCTCGAACTCACGGACCGCGAGATCGTGACCTGGCTGAAGTCGGACGCTTAACCGACTGCGCCACCCAGGCGCCCCAAAATAATTTTAAGAGAAATAGTAAAGGAGAGGGGGACATGAAATAAATAGAGAGGGAAGACGAGTAATGAGGGAAAGGGAGCCGTGGGCCCCCAAGGATGGGGCTCGCCTTTGATTCATCATTGCTTGGCACAGACCCATAGAAGGAGAAAGGGAAGAATGGTTCTAGAAGTCAGGCTGTGATCCAGGCTCAATCTCAGGGCAGCCCTAAGCTGGACATTCTGGTGGTAAAGGGCCTGGGGACAGTGGCCCCCCATGGGAGAGGCTGATGAAAGGCTGAGGTATGGGAGAGGTGCCCCCTGCAGGGGAGGCAGCAGGTGGACGGTGGATGGCGGTCTGACCCAACGCCAAACGCCTCACTTGGCAACGCCTCTTCTCTGCACTGTCCTCTCTGCTTCTCCCCAACCACTGAGCCAAGGATGTTGTAACCCAGGGGGGAGGATGGTTCCAAAAATGTAACGTCAGACTCTACCCTCCAGTGGTTCAAGTGAGTCTACAGACTCTTTGCTCCTTTCCGGCCTCTCAAATAATAGTGTTGTAAGAAGAGTCATTACTCACGATCCAGAGGGGAGAGGAGGGAAATAAATCTGAGCTTCGAACCAGAAAGAAAGTACTTCGAAGGATTCTGCCAATAATTCGCTGATGCAACTCAGGGATCCCTGCCCTCTTCTGCCCAGAGACGGGGAGAATGAGGCCAAGGAGTTGCCCCTCAGCCAGCTGAGTGACTTGGGTGAGTCACCTGGCTTCTGTGTATCAGTTTCCTCAGCTTTAAAACGGGACCGTTGTCTCTCTCACAAGGCTGCTATGAGGACTGATGTCAGAGGATTAATGTTAATGTCGGAGGAAGTGCCTGGCACGTAATAAAGTGCCCCCCCCAAACATTCATTTATGCATTCGTTAGTTACTTGCTTGTTCATACGAAGTGCTCTGAAAGTCGATGTTTGTTAAGTAGCGCTTGTTAACTGTTTCTTTCTTTCTTTTTTTTTTTTTTTTTAACGTTTATTCAGTTTTGAGAGACAGATAGCATGAGCAGGGGAGGGGCAGAGAGAGAGAGGAGACACTGAATCCGAAGCAGGCTCCAGGCTCTGAGCTGTCAGCGCAGAGCCCGACATGGGGCTCGAACTCACGAACCATGAGATCGTGACCTGAGCCGAAGTCGGCCGCTTCATGGACTGAGCCACCCAGGTGCCCTGTTTGTTAACTGTTTCTTGACTGGGCATCCTGCCCCCAATTCCTATGTGGCCTGCTTTCCATTATTTCAAAACCTGGTGATCACCTGATAATACAATCTAGAGGTTCCTAAAGCTGGCAGGACGGAATTTCCTGTGAAAGATGTAAAAAGTATACAGATTCCTTAGCCCAGTCCAAGACTTGCAAAATTAGAATCTCTGGAGGTACTTCTAAACATCCCCAGATAAGCCTGATTCCCAGCCAGGTTCTGGAGCCACTGATTTAAGGGCTTTGTGAGTTCTCATGGATTCATAGGTTACTTCCTTTCCAGGCTTACTTTTAGAGTGACCTTCAGTGCCTAAACCCAAGGGGGTGACCAGTGGCAGGAATTTAGAGACCCTGGAAAGTGGGGCAGGGGTGCAGGGGAGTTAATCTGATCGGTGGGGGGGGGATATGCGATGGACGTCAAGCATGTAGACATCTAACCATCTGTCTACACTTCGGGCTACTTTAGGTAGAGTTCTCTGCACAAGCCGAGGGGACAAGGTGGGGATTTGGAGTGTCGGGGAGATGTAAGTGGGGAGGAAGAAGGGGGATGAATGGAGTGAGCCCAGGTGAGGATGACCCCACCCCTAGCTCTGTGAAGGCAGAGACTTGTCTGTCTCTCTGGGTCCATCCTTGGCCCATGGAAGCCTTTGCCATGGCAGGTGCATTAGAATCACACACGTAAGCCTGGCACCTTCAGGACCATCGTTCCTCCCCGTGGGCCCCAGTCCCTCTTCACCTGGGTGACACCTATCCACCATGCAGGTCTCCATCTAGGAGTTGCCTGCTTCAGGAAGGCTTCCCAGATGGCTGAGCAGGTGCCCTCTGTGCCCCCACCCCCACCCACACCTGGGGCCCCGCTCGTAGCACTGTCCTCCACACTGAAACCAAATGAAGGGTGTGGACTCCACACAGGGTGTGGACTGTGCTTCCTTCATTCAGTTTTCAGTCCTCGGTGTCCCACTCATAGAAAGTCTGACTCTCTGAACTGAATTTGCTCAAGCTCTCATTTCACAGGTGAGGACACAGGCGCAGAGAGGGCAGGGGGCACGCCGCAGGTCGCTCAGCCCATCTGGGAGTTGATGGGAATGAACCATAAACATGTCAACAGGCCCCAAACTGATGAGCAGCCTCTGTTGTTCTGCCTCTGCCCCCGTCTTCTCCCTTACCTGGGTGCACAGGGCTGGTGGAGCGAGCGGCGCACACAGTAGGAATAACGAACATTCCAGCTGTGCCTCAAACTCCGCCCAGAGAGTCTGACGTTCTCTGGGCCTTGCTGTCTCCTTCAGCCAAAAGGGGATAACTGCTCTTGTCCACTTGCCTCCCGGGGCCCTGGGAGCAGCGCAGTGAGCTGCTGGGTGCGTGTGCTAGTCACGTTTTGAACATCACCATCCTGACCGTGAACCTGAGGGACCGGGCCAGCCCCGGGGAGAGAACAGGCATTTCCTTCCAAGGCCGCTTTCCTTGCTACCAAGTAATCACCGAGGAGCTGTCAGACTAGCACCTGCCAGGACATTGAAACTATACATTCCCCTGAGGGACATCTGCCCAGACCATTGGTGTGTTTGTGTTTCATTTTCAGAGGAAAGAGCTGTTAGAAAACTGGGGACAGGGAGGAACTCCAAGCATGACTTGGAAAAACAAGCAAGTTCGTGGGACATTTTGAAAAGAGAAGGGCAGGGGGCGGTTCTTCACACCGTGTGCTAAGACCAGACCACACCTTCCCGGGGAGCACCAAGCCAAGGGTATTCCAAAGTTGGTGGCCCCTCTGCAGACGGGGCCCCGAAGAACTCAGCTCCTAGCTACACCCTGAGAAGCAGAGCGAAGATGTCTTTGCAAAATGAGCAGGGTCCTCCAGCTGCCCGTTGCATATTCACTCAACAAACCGTCATTAAGCCTAGACCATATTCAAGGTACTTTGACCAGCACTGAAGGGGGAGATTTAAAGATGATCAGGAGTCTCTCTCTCTCTCTCTCTCTCTCTCTCTCTCTCTCTCTCTGCTATCTAGAGACAAATTATCTAAAGGAGAGGAAAAAAAGACCAACAAGATGGGTACAAACAAAACTTCATGGGAATTCAGAGAGTGCTTTCAGCTGAGAGATCAAGGAGGGCATCCTGGAGGAAGAGGCACCGAAGAGTGGATGGAATGGGGAAGGCTCAAGAGTTTGGACTTAGGGGACTGCACACAGAGAGGCAGGAAGGAAACTTCCAGGTCTGGTGAAAAATGGGGCAAGTGACCCCATGAGACTGGGATCCGGGTGTATGAAGGGGAGGGGCACTGAGCTGACTGGCACATGCCAGCCACCCTGCCCTTCACAGTCAGTGGGTCAGGTTCTCATTTTCCCTTCCGGTGGGTTGAGATTGTCCTTTGCGGTGACCTTCCCTCAGTCTTCCCTCCTCTGCAACATAGGAAAAAAATGCTGATTGGATGTAAGCTGAGGTGGACCCAGAAGTTTCCAGGAACAAAGCAGAAAGCCAAGCTTGTGGAGTCAACGTCTGTGACGATGCTTGTCAGCAGGCTCTGTGCCCAAGGCGACGAGGGCCGGCTCCAGGCCCTGCCTGCCTCGTAACAGGCACGGGCTTTGTACCTACCGGTTGTATCGCTATGCGTGACTACTTGTGCACAGAGGCCTATTCATTAGTATTGACGAAAAGCTGTTTTAGGGGGAACATTTTGTTAAAGCACCTGAACATCTTTTTTTTTTTTTTTTAATGTTTATTTATTTTTGAGAGAGAGAGCGTGAGCGGGAGAGAGGCAGAGAGAGGCGGGGACAGAGGATCCGAAGTGGGTTCTGCACTGGCAGCAGAGAGCCCGATGCGGGGCTCGAACTCATGAACTGTGAGATCGTGACCTGAGCCGAGGTCGGATGCTCAACCAACGGAGCCACCTCGGCGCCCCTAAAGCACCTGGACGTCTATCACTAGGAAAAGGGATCTGTCAGTACAAGAAATGACTGAAAAGAAGAGTGGAACACTGTATAAAGATGTAGACCGTGGCACCAGTATAAAGATGAGGCAGAACTTTATTGTTCAGACCCACCCCTAACATCTGAGGAACCTGGGTCCAGAAAGCACATGGAGGCTCTGGTCCGTGGCCCACCATCTTTTCTTCCCGCCTCCAGCTCTCTCTTGGTAATTGAGAGACCTGGCACATGTGAACACCCCCGGCTACGCATCCAAGCTCTCTGCGCACCCCCAGTGAGCGGCCACTCCTTGGCTAGCCCCACTGGTGGTGGGGTCCACCATCAGAAAGACAGATCCAGGCGCGACTGGATGGCTCCGTCCGTTAAGTGTCAGACTCTCGATCTCCGCTCGGGTCATGATCTCACGGTTCATGAATTCGAGCCCTGTGTGGGATTCTGTCTCTTCCCCTCTCTGCCCCTCCCCATCCTGCGCTCTCTCTCACCCCCTCTATCAAAAAATATTAAATAAATAAACTTTAAAAAGGAAAGAAAGGAAGATCCATGGAAGAGGTCTGTCCTGAGCTGTTTGGGCAAGAGATTTCAGAGTCCTGGTACCCAGACTGGGTAGGACGTGGTCTGTCCCTTTGACCCCTGGGACTCCTCACCCCATAGGAGGGGGTGTAGTCAGAGAAGGGTCAGAGCGGGAGCCAGGGCAGGGGCCGAGGGACCAGGTCTAAGTGTGGCAGTGAACATACTGACATGGAAATGTGTTCGAGTCTAAAACAATTAAGTGAAAAAAAACCCCACTACAGAATCATGTATGTAGAATGTTCCATTTTTCAAATTCACTACATAAATGCCTGGAAGGTTTTCTGCACCCCTGTTGCTACTGATAGTTATCTGCAGAGGGCTGGGTGAGGAAGAAGGGGGAGGCCTTGCCTGTTCTACTTTGCACATTTCTGTGCTGTGAGCATCAGACAACAAGCATGAATTACTTGTGTGGTAAAGTAGGTATCTCTTACACGTTTTCTTGCGACCAAAAGAAAGAAAGCAAATTAAAAACAAACAAACAAACAAACAAACAAACAAAAAACCATTCTTGGACCATTCCCGGACAGCCAGGAAGATTGCTGTGGTCGTGATCCCAAGACATAATAAAAATTCCTGGGACACATGTGCTTTTTCACATATCCATGGGGCCTCCTCTCTGGCTTCCTCGACAGATCTTTTACACAAGTGCTCCCAATCCTTCCTGCACATCTGGGAGCTTCTAAAAATAGATTCCCGGGCCCTGTCCCCAACTGGTTGAATTAGAACCTTCTGGAGGTGAGGCCCGGGAACCTGCACCAGTAACCCACCAATTACTCTGATGACCAGCAAGGTCTGGGACCCACCACCCTTGAAATACTAGTAGCCCAGGTATGGTCCATCCCATTTGGTAGATGAGAACACTGAGGCCCAGCACAGTTAATAGCCTTGTCTCGGGTGTTGGCTCCCCTAATAGAGCTTGTTCCACTCTCCCGGCTGGATTAACAGGTGTCCAAAGAGGGCCTGTAGTCAGTGGCCCCAAATGGCAGGCTACGGGATTACAGTCATCCCACTGAGCCATCTGACTGGCTGATTCATCTGACAACTGTATTTGGGGGTGCTACTCCATGCCAGGCACTCTTGTGGGTGCTGGTGTATCTAGAGATGCAAGCCTGACCAATGAGGTCCTCAACCCCTTTCAGCTCACGTGCTACTGGGAGATAAGGATGATGACCAGGAAAAAAAGAAGGCACCTTCAGGGAGGAGGAAGTGCTATGAGAAGCTAAGGCAGGGTGGTGACACAGGAGTGGCAGGTGGCCAGGAAAGGCCCGTTGAGGGTGATGACATTGGAGAGGAGCCCTAAGTGACGGACCCGGCCGTGCAGCTTTCAGAGCCACCCTGATAAAAGTGGGGACAGGCAGGTGAGGGGCAGTGAACTAATACAGAGCATCGACAGGAACAGTGAAGTGGGTGGATTTTACTGGAATGCCTTTGGGGTGTGAGCCCAGTTAGGGCTGCAGATCACCCTATGCATTATGATGCTTCTCAAACTTAAGCATGCATCAGTAGCTCCTGGAAGGCTTGTTAATTTTTTTTTAAACGTTTATTTATTTTTGAGACAGAGAGAGACAGAGCATGAATGGGGGAGGGTCAGAGAGAGGGAGACACACAATCTGAAACAGGCTCCAGGCTCTGAGTTGTCAGCACAGAGCCCGACGTGGGGCTCGAACTCACAGACCGCGAGATCATGACCTGAGCCGAAGTCGGCCACTTAACCGACTGAGCCACCCAGGCGCCCCCCTGGAAGGCTTGTTAATACACGGATGCTGGGCCCCCTTTAGTGTCTGATTCTGTAGGTCTGGGGTGAGGCCCAAGATGTTGCGTTTCTAACCCGCTCCAGCGGAGGCTGATGCTGTGGTCTGGGAACCACTTTGAAACTACTACTGTGTTGTAATGGCCTGTTAGCCTGCCTGTCTCATCCGGTAGGCTCCTCTGGAGACCTCCTGAAGGCAGGATGACATCACGTTCATGATGGTGGCCCTAGTGCTTGGCCATTAGCAGGAACTCAAGAAATGCTTATGACTCAGTGAATGAATGAGGGCATGGATCATTATTTTACACAAATAATATGTGTAAAACCCTTAGAACATACCAAGCACTATGTAAATGTATTAGGAGAAATACATTTCTCCAGAGAAACAGAACCAATAGGATGTGTATGTATATGTGTGTATACATATATATATACATACATGTACACACAGACACACATATACACACATACATACAGGCACATGCATATATGCACATGCACCATATATACATATATGTATACATGCATATATCATGAATATACATATACACATACATGTACACATATACACATATACATGCAAATATACACATATACCTATATGCACACATGCGTATATGCATACACATACACATACATATACATGCATACATGTACATATATATACACATATCCATGTATACATACGTGCATCTACATATATACACACCTACACATATACATATATGCACACATATGCGTACATATACATGTATGCATGCATACATATATACACACATACATGCATATATACACATATACATATGTGCACAATACACATATACATATATGCACACACACATGCATACACATATATATGCATACATGTACATACACACACATATATACGCACATGCATATACATATACACACGTGCATATGCATACACATACATATACATATATATATGTATATATAAAGAGATTTATTATAAGGAGTTGGTTCACATGATTCTGGAGCCTGGCAAGTCCTGTGATCTGCACATCAGATCGGTACATCAGCAAACTGGAGACTCAGAGGTGCTGATATTGTAGCTCCAGTATGAAGGCCCACTGGCTAGAGACCTAGGAGAGCTGCTGTTTTAATTAGAGTCCAAAAGTAAGAAAAAGCCAATGTCCCAGTTCTAAGGCAGTCAGGAAGGAGTCTCTGTTATTCGGGCTAGGGTCTGCCCTTTCGTTGTATTCAGGCCTTCAACTGCTTTAACGAGGCCCGCCTATGTTAGGGAGGACAGTCTACTCAGTCTTCAGATTTAAGTGTTCATCTCCTCTCCAAACACCCTCACAGATATACCTGGAATAACATCCGACCGAATATCGGGACACCCCATAGCTCAGTCAAGTTGACACATAAAATTGATCGTCACAGTACAAGTGTTTGTTTTTAATACACGCCTCTGACGAGGCTTGTACAGAGGCAGGGAGAGTAAGGGATGTGCTGGCCAACAGAGGGGGCTTCATTTTCCTGGGCCCCGGGAGTCCAGGCCTTGCCAGGCGTCTGAGCCACAGGGAACCACGAGCCCCTCCAACCAAACCGGGAAGCCCTGCGGTGCCAACACCTCCCCTTCAGCACCTCCAGCAGGTCCCAGGTGGGGTCCTCCTCCACACCCTGCCCCCGGCCAGTGCAGCCCCAGGGCCCCCACCCCCAGCACTCGGCCCTTCCCCAGCCCCATCTTGAACACATTAGCCACCATATTCACGCTGGTGGGAGAAGATTACATTTTCCATGCAGAGAGAGGGAGAGGAAAAACCTCACCAAAGGAATAGTCTCTCCTTTGTTCCCTCCAGCTCTCTGCTGCTCAAGTGGACCCCCCTCTCTGATGCCCCTATCTGATTTCAGGAAAGGAAAATGAAGCCAGGAAAGAAACGGAACAAAGGGCCTGGGTGGGTTTGAGCCGAGGAGGGGGGCCAGGAGACAGGAACAGGTGAGGGAGGGACTAGGACGGGTGGCAGAGGAGGAGAGGAGGCCCCTGGGGGACAGGCCCAGCTGGCTCCAGGAGGGCAGCCCCTGTCCGCGCTGGGCCATCTGAACTGGCCCCTCTCTCACAATGGTGGAAAGAGCACTGGACTTGGAGTCCCAACATCTCTCCACAGGCTTCTCACATCACCTTCTGAGCCTCAGATAGTAACTGCCCTTCCAGACTCAAAGCTGTCCCGGTGATCAAAATCAAGGGCAACTTAATTGCATCAAAAGCCACCCATTAGGGGCTCCTGGGTGGCGCAGTCGGTTGAGCGTCCGACTTCGGCTCAGGTCACAATCTCACGTATGTGAGTTCGAGCCCCACATCGGACTCTGTGCTGGCAGCTCAGAGCCTGGAGCCTGCTTCAGATTCTGTGTCTCTTTCTCTCTCTGCCCCTCCCCCACTCATGCTCTGTCTCTCTCTCTCTCTCTCTCTCTCTCTCTCTCTCAAAAAAATGAATAAACATGGGGCGCCTGGGTGGCGCAGTCGGTTAAGCGTCCGACTTCAGCCAGGTCACGATCTCGCAGTCCATGAGTTCGAGCCCCGCGTCGGGCTCTGGGCTGATGGCTCAGAGCCTGGAGCCTGTTTCCGATTCTGTGTCTCCCTCTCTCTGCCCCTCCCCCACTCATGCTCTGTCTCTCTCTCTCTCTCTCTCTCTCTCTCTCAAAAAAAAAATGAATAAACATTTAAACAAATTTTTTTAAAAAGGGTCTCCTTAAAATGAAAAAAACAATGAGTCATGATAGGATTTCTTAGGACTCGAGAGCCAGGTCTTGCAGAGAGGGGCAGAAGGCTTCTCAGAAAGGGGTTGAAACCCACTTCTTGTCTTTCCTCAGCAGTCTGTGCTGGCCTCTGGGCTCAGGATCGCCTCCAAGGGCAGGCCCATCCATTGGAAGTTTCCTCTTTTCTTCCCCAAGCATCTGGCCCATTTGTGCCCATGGCTTTGCTTACCCTATCTGCTGCTGGAGGGCTAAACTGTTCACATCTGCCTTCCCAGACCCCCCTAGAGCCCTCCCCCCACCCCATGCTTTGGGGGACCATTGCCCTGAGAATCAGGATGCCCGTGCTGCCACTGTCTGCTCTGAGGCCTCAGACACAGCATTACCCTGCTCTGGCTTCCGGTGACTCACTGGTCCATCATGAGGCTGACCCAAGCCCCGTTTCCTCCCAGCTCTGACGGCCTGCGAGGCCTGTTACCAGGCAACCAGAAACACCTGGAGTGCAGAGCTCCCTGTCCAAGTAGCTGTTGTAAGTGCGATGCACATAGAACAAAAGGATTTCTGTTCCCACAAGGCTGGGTCAGGGGACGGTTTTATGCATTTGGTTAAACAACGAGAGAGAAATATTATATATGGTGTCTGAGGATCCACCTGCCATGCACGACAAAGTAAATATATGCCCCAGATGGAGCATGAGCTCAGGGATATGAATCTGCTCCTGTCTTCTTGGTCTTGGATGTCAGGTTCCTCTTATAGCATGGTAATATATGGAATTTCTAAGGGTAATTTTAACTATGTGGGGGTTTTTTGGCCTTACTCTAGTTAGATGTCTGTGGTTACAAATACCTGAAACCTCACCCCAAAGAGGCTTATACAGTAAAAAGTAGGTTCTGCTTATATATCTGAAAAGCCCAGCAGCAGTTCTGGCTTTAGGTAGAGTTTGATCCAGGGTTTCACGGGATCATCAGGACTTGGGCTCTTTCCCTTGTTCCTTCTGTCAGGCCTCCCCCTCTCCATGCATCAGCTCACACCTCTCATTGCCACCAGGTGACTGCCAGGAATTCCAGGGTTTGTCCTTACATACTATGGCATCCAGAGAAAAGGAACCCTTTGGTCCAAAAGGAAGTCCTGAAACTCACTCTGACTGGGGTGACCCTGACTCAATCAGTGCAGCCAGAGGCTAAAACTGGCCCAGCCTGAGGTATGTGCTCAGTCCCTAGAACCTCACAAGAGTGAGGACTGTGGGAAGAGAGACATGGGAACCAGGGAAGCAAGCAACGTTTGAGTCTACCTGGAAGCTGGGTCACTCCTTTGAACTTCTGTGCACAGACACTACTCGATTTCTCAGTAACCCTTTTTCCAGGCACTGAATTTGGGACTCCTCTTAGGTATGAGGCAAAGCCGAAAGCCCCCAGAGCTGCTCCTGCTGCCATGGACTGTCAACCAGAAGGTCAGGTCAGGTAACAGGTACCTCTTTACCGAGGGCCTTCCAGACCACCCAGTGCTAGTGTAGCAAGGCAGATGAGGACGTCTCAGCCCTCAAGGAGTTATGACACTAAAACACCGACCACGGCAGGCAGCAGGGATTACATGTTAGGTCATATGGGAAAGCCTGGGGGTGGGGCGTAATCAGGGAGGGCTTCTTGGAGTAGGTGGGAATTTTGCTGTATCTTAAAGGGATGGTCTCCAGGGTGGGATGTGTAGGACAGTATACTTGGGCACAGAAACAAAATGATTCAAGTTCTGTTTAAGTTTATATTTTATCTGAAAAAAAAAAAAAAGGTTACTGGTATTTCATATACAGACTGACAGTTTCACTCTGGTATAATTTACATATAAATTTACACACATTGGAGGTATGTGTTACCTTTCTTCTGATAGGAGCGTGCATTTTGTTTATTTTTTAAAGTGTATTTATTTATTTTGAAAGAGAGAGAGAGCAGGGGAGGAGCAGAGAGAGGGAGAGAAAGAATCACAATCCCCACGCTGTTGGCACAGAGCCCCATGCAGGGCTCAATCTCATGAATTATGAGGCCAAAATCAAGAGTCGGACTCTTAACCGACTGAGCCACCCAGGTGCCCCAGAAGCGTACGTTTTAAAAGGTTCAGAGACTTGGGGCGCCTGGGTGGCTCAGTTGGTTGAGGGTCCGACTTCAGCTCAGGTCATGAACTCGCGGATCGTGAGTTCTAGCCCCGCATCGGGCTCTGTGCTGACAGCTCGGAGCCTGGAGCCTGTTTCGGATTCTGTGTCTCCCTCTCTCTCTGCTCCTCCCCTGCTCGTGCTCTCTCTCTCTCTCTCTCTCTCTCTCTCTCTCTCTCAAAAATAAATAAAGATTAAAAGAAATAAAAGGTTCAGAGACTAAAATTGCCCTGAAGGATGAAACCAAGGATAACAGAGGTCAGGATGAGTTCCCATGGGACCCTGTTGGTGAGCCAAGGTCCCTTCTCTTAGCATGTGACCTGCTGGGAGCCAAGGAGCCCCACACTCAGTGGGGCCACACCTTTCTTCCTTAGGTGGCCATCTCCCGGGTGGGCCTCCTCCCTTGGCAAGGCCCTGCTTCTATAGAGGGCACCCTCCAGGGAGGGGTCCCACAGGGCTATGGCTGAAGCCTGCCGCCAGTTCCCCCATCCACAGCAGCCCTGCTCCCGGAAGAATGCCGGGTGCCCACAGCCAGTGAGTCACAGCACACGGCCCATGGAAGGGGCCCGATGCTCGCCATGACCTTTGGGGTTTGCTTTGCCGTCTGGTGCCCACACCGGAGAGATTGGTGTCCTGCCCCCGGAGGCACAACAGGCCCTGAGGCCGCATATGGCTATATAAGGCTGAGGCCACAGGGGATGGTCAGGGCTGCCAGACCCCAGGAGCAATTTGTCTGGTCTCGGCGGTGACGCAAACATTTTCCCCGGGCTTGGGCAGTTACCCCCTCACAGTGAGATTGAATCATATCCTCAAAACCTCAAGCCCGACAGGCCTATGTAATGCCAAGACTCAAGAGTGGTGAAGAGGGCTGACCGAGGCCCTCACTTCACGGCGAGGAAATATTTGGGGCAACACAGAGAAAGCTGTCCCAGGAGGACTGGTCCCAGCTCTGCCACATTCAAACTGTGGGGGCTGGGTCAGGTCCCTCCTGGGGTCAGCTCCTGCATCTGGGGACAGTACAGGGGTGGTTAGCCCCACGTCACGGCCAAGGAAACCAAGATCTGGAAAGTTCAATGACTTCTCAAGGCCACCCAGCAAGCTGGGGGCCAAACCAGGAGGAAGACCTGGCTCCTAAAATCTCAGTCCGAAGGGTTTTCCTGTGTTTGGGGGCCCCACCAAGCAGGCCAATGAGGCCTCAAAGTTCTACTGCATAAAATGGGCAGAGTGGCGAGAAGTCTGCTTGTCAGGCTGCTGGGGTGTTTTCTGGAAGACACTTGGAGATGGCTTTTCTAGCAGATGGCCATGGTTTGTCTGATCTAGAACCTGCTGCGCATGGTTCTCCCAGAGGCACCCTACAAGGTGTTCCTCAAAGGCACTCTTTCCAGAAAGCATTCACCACCAGGCAGTGGTCAGGGCTTTCCTCTGGGAAGACGTGGTCACAACATTCCTCTGGATGACTTGGTCACATATTTGTCCTTGAAAACTCGAGCAGCCAGAAAAGCAAGCCTGGAGCCCAAGCTCCACGTACTGATAGCTCCCTCCCTCCCTCCATCCCTCTCTGTCTGCCCCTCCCTCCCCCACTCTCTCTTTGTCTCTCTCTGTCTCTCCTCTCTCTCTCTCTCTCTTCCTCTCTCTCTCCAGTCCCCTGCCTTGCTGGAAAGAATGGAGCAGCCTTGACCACACAGTCGCTCACAGAATTAAGTAGCCAAAAATCACGTCGTCTAGACAAACAGATTTTATGGGTCCAATTAATTCCTGCTGGTCAAAAATAGGCATGCTTAATAAGCAGATATATTTAGAATCTGTCATTATCTGGTTCCCAGGGGAGAAACTTCAGCTCTTATTTCATAAACTCTAATTTCAAACAGAGCTCAGTTAACCCCCACTTCAGACCTCGCTCTCTTCCCCGATGGTGGCGAGAAGTGGGCAGGAGCCGGGCAGGGGGGGGAGGTAATCTGATCCCTGGAAGCCTCTGGAGTCCTGGGGAGCCTGAACCTCTAGGCCTGTCCGCTCTCAGCCAGCGTAAGTCAGAAGACACGATTGCTTCTTTGGGCAGCGTTGCCAGGAGTGGGGAGCTGCTGGGACAGCAGGGGTCCAGAACCATCTCCTTGTGCCAGTGTCTCATCTACCCCTGGGCCCCGAGCTCCACAGATGTCTATTGCCTGTGCCTCGGGGTCTGGGAGACCTCTAGGGCTGTGTGAGCTGTGGCACGTCAGCTGTCCCTCTGAGGGCTTCGTTCTTGAGTCACTATTAGCGCTCAGTCCCGAGCAGAGGCGGTGGCTGCTGGCTGAGAACAGGACTGGGGGCCTAGAGGGTTCCAGATGCACCAGAGGTGGGCAGGCGGCACTGACAGGGTGAGCAGTGAAGGGAAAGCACGCCTGCTTTCAGGGCTGTGTCTTATGTCGGCAGTGGGGGTCCGGCTGCCTCCCAGGGCCACTCTGGGCTGCCCCCCCCCCCTGCCGCTGGCCCCCTGGGGGGTAGGGGATGGGGCCCAGAGGGGGTGGGGGGGGGGGCTGTAAGGATAGGGCCTCAGGGCTGTCCAGGGGGACTGTCCCTGGCCTTCAGGGGAGGTGGTGGCAGCTGTGCTGACAGCTCGGAGCCTGGAGCCTGCTTTGGATTCTGTGTCTCCCTCTCTCTCTGCCCCTCCCTTGCTCTCGCTCTCTCTCTTTCTCTCTCTCTCTCTCTCTCAAAAATAAACAAACATTAAAAAAAAAAAAGAAGATAAAACTTAAAAAAAACAAACAAACAAACCTGCCAAGACCCTCTTTCCAAAGAAGGTCACAAAGGCATAGGCTCAAGGCAGAGGCCCCAGCTGGGTGGCTGCCCCTGGCCACCCTTTGGCCCCACTGGCTGCCTCGCCCACCCTGAACAAAACGTTAGTGGCTCACGGGGCAGCCATGAATGACCAATATACACCGTGCCCCAGCCCCTGGGTCACCGGCTGAAAGACTGTCAGATAAAGTGAGGAATGGGTCGCATTACCTGGGGAGGGTAGCCTTGACAAATGGTCAAGACTCCTTGGCTCCAAAATCGTCATTCCTCTGCCTAATGCCCACCGTTACCACCCTCCCACTATTTGGCAAACTCATAGTCATCTGTTAAGACCCAGCCCCAGCACGTCTCCTCTGCGATGTCCGCCCTGACCTCTTCTCCCGAGGATCACCTCCATCTCATTCGTAACGGGGCCCGTGTGGTCTTCATCTCTGTATCTCTAGATCCTGGCAAGGACCCGGATTAGGTCATGGATCCTATGACGTCATGCTGAATACACAGTGTCCCTCTCCGTGGGAGGCAAAGGTCTACATTGGGGTGTCTGCACTTGGCTGTTCCCCCAGGATTTCCTCTCACCTTCCCCAGCCCATCTCAGCACTGCCCTCCGGGTTCCATCCTTTGCCAGGAAGGAGCACCTTCTCCACGGTCGGTCTTTACTTGTCTTCTCTTCCTTCCCAGGCTGGTCGTGGGCGCTCCATTGGAAACCAACGGCCACCAGAAGACGGGAGACGTGTACAAGTGTCCGGTGACCCACGGGAACTGCACCAAGCTCAACCTGGGTAACGTGAGCCGCTGGTCTCCCCACAGTGAGGCCAATCATCGTCTAGGGCGGGACAATCTTTAAAGCACATCCATGCCCATAGTCACACAGTCACGGCCACCCTGGTACCGCTGCCCCCCATTTTACAGATGAGCAAGCTGAGGCCAGAGAGAGGAAGAAACATTCCCAGAGCCATACAGCTTGTCAGGGGCCGGCTAGGATTCAAAGCAGGGCCCCTGGTGTTGCAGGCCATTCCTCTCTCTGACTCTTCCACGGCCCCTCAACACAAGGTTTGCACTCTTAGCAGGGGAAAAACATTTCCTGTCTTCTTTCCGATTTTGCAATAAGAATAGCCAGCATTCATATATCTTATATAATCTTCACCATGTGGCAGCCACTGCTTTAAGCACTTTTAGGAATTTTGACTCATTTAATCCCCTCGACAACCATACGAGATGGGGGGACCTGCCCAGGGTCACCTAGCTAATAAGCGGCAAGGCCAAGTTTCCACCCCAGGCAGTCCTCAGTAAGCAGCGCTGCCTTTCTGAAATGAAGGCTTTGTCCTCGCCAAAGAGCCTTTGTACGATTCGTGTGTGTATCCACACATGTGCATCCGTTAAAACACACACACTGATCCTGTAAAGCACGCCCACCTTGTCCTAAACGTTGGACAGTGGCTGGGCCATCACGTTGCTTTCAGAAGGGAGCAAAAATTCCATTTGGGCTGAGAAGCTGTATTTCCAACCCTCCCATAAAGGACTGGCCTTTCCCCGGGGCCAGGCCCCTTGGTCTCCCTGACTTCTAGGGAGGTGGCCTCTGCCCTACACAGCAGGGTGGGGCTCGCTGGGGAGGTGAAGGGAGGCAGTGTGGGCCTGGTGGGGGAGACGGCAGAGCTTCAAGAGATAAGCAGATGGATGAGAAGGTCTGCATCAAAGAGAAAGCCCCAGAACCCAGATCCCCAGGGTGGCCAGCTGGTCCCGTCACACGGTGCTGGAAGCTCCCGCTGGCCACATCTGCCTCAGCGCTGTGGGTGGGAAGTTCAAACCCCAGCACAGCCGGGGCCCAGACTTCAGTGAGGAAATAAGCTGGGGGAAGCAGGAGCCTGGCTGGTGGCTCGCAGAACCCAGTCATCACCACCCTGAAGGCACAGGCTTCCCAAACAAGCCAAGCTGGGTCCCTTCTTCCACTTGGACAGTTTCGTCGCATCGTGTCCACAGGGAGCACACGTGCTCTCTCTGAGCCTCTGTTTGCTCATGTGTAAGGTGAGGTCCCCCTTTTCTGAGCACATTTTATGTCCCAAGCACCTTGCTAGTTTCTGGGGATACAGCAGGGAACAAGAAGCCAAGAGCTCTGCTGGGAGGGAACAATAAGCAAGCGGACAAACGGGAAAGCAGTAGCAATAGGTAGGGATATGCTATAGGTAGGGAATTCATCCCTACCTATATGTGTGATATAACCTATACCTATAAATGCTGTGTGATAACCCAGGGTGCTGTGATAAGAGAGGCTGGGTGGGGAGGGGGTTCTACTTTATAGCAAGGCAGTCAGGGGAGACCTCTTTAAGCAGTAACATTTGAGCAAAGGTCTGATGGCGAGGAGTCAGGTGGAGCCAGAGCATCCCAGGCAGCAAGAGAACCAGTGCAAAGGCCCTGGGGCAGGAATGAGCTTACTCCGTTGGAAGACAGTAAGAGGGGCCAAGTATCTGGGGCAGAGGGAGGGAGGATGGGAGTGGGAGGGATGGGCACTGGGCTCAGGGCTGGGGCCACCGAGAGGGGCTCCTGGTCCAGGTGGGGACACAGACATGTGAACCCATCAACCCATTGCTTAGTTTTCTCCACTGCTCTGGCTTCCAGTGTGGATCCTGTTTCCCTCCAAGGGAGGAGGAACCCCTCTGGCAGTGGGAGACATGAAGCCATCAGACCCTGGAAAACATTCCTGAACTGGGGCCTAAGCTGGGAGGTGGTGGGCAGCAAAGTGAGTCAGGGTGGAGGAAAAGTACTGATCAGGAAGCCCTGCGTTTGAGGAGTGTTCCTTTTCCTTTCACTGAAGAGAAAGTGCACAGCGGGAAGACCATCTGTCAGCTTATCCCCACAGTGGAAAACGCTAGGCTGGGAAACCTGAGTCCTGGGTTTTCCTACGGCCTTTCCAGGCTATGAGCCTCACCAAGCCAGGAATGTTCTTTCTTCTGTCTCCAGGGAAGGCTAAACGGGTGGCAGACATTCACAACTCAGTATGAAAAAGGAGATCACTGGCACTTTCTTCCCGATGGCTGAAGTCAGGGTTTTAATGAAGGGCAGAGGCTCAGGCAGAGGAGGTGATTCTGGAAGGCAGATTCTGTGTGAGGTGGGGCTTGTGCCCCAGGGTCCTCAGACAGCCCCACTGAGAAAGACGTTAACCTCTCCTGTTCACAGAGGGGCAGACCAAACCCCAAGAGAGGGTAGTGGCTGCCCCAAGTCCTTGAGGCCCATACGCAGCAAAAGCAGGACTTAAGCCCAAGTCTTCCTTAACTCCAACACAAGGATCTTCCTTACTAATCTCACCTGCTTCCGGGCAGGCAGTCTCACCTCCATCTCTGGGACCAGGAGGAAGGAGACGGCATGGGGAGGTGAGCTGAGGGCGTGCCTCAGCTCAAGTGCAGTGCAGAACTCCCCAAGCCACTGAGGGGTGGAGGTCGCCCAGCCAGGGCTTGGAGCTTCCTCTCCAGATTTCTCACGACCCCCCCACTGCCATGAGACGGAGAGCTCAGGATATAACAGTGCACAGCCTGGGTTTGAGTCCCCACTCTTCTCATTGACCAGCAAGTGACCTTCTAGAAGTCACTGACCCCTCTCCGCATCTCAATCTCCTCTTCTGTTGAATGGAAATGTTGACTTCAGGACGTCCCAGGACCGAGAGGCGGTCCTGGGAGGGCGCGTGTGGATGGTACTTTGTAAATGAGAGGCATTATAAAAACACAGTGTTATGACTACTCTTTTTCTCTCTGGCCTCTACGGACAGACAAAACAAAACAATCTCAGTCACTCGTAACACAGCCAAGAGGGGCTGGATTTCAAAAGGAGCCTCACTACAAACTGAGGGAACCCAAAGAGAAAACAACAACAAACACAACGGCCCCCAGCCCCAAGCGCAGTCAGGCCTGGCCTCTCCTAACGCCCGGCCCCAGACCCTGCTGGCTTGTGCCCCCTTCACACTTCCAGTCACCAATGAAGCTAATTTAGCAAACCATTCTGGGCGGAGGCCATCCACGTCCTTGGAAGTCAGCAGGGACGATATCTCGCCGCTCCTCACAGTACATGAAGATTGACCTGCTCTGGGTTTAATGCAATGCCCGACTCGCTTTCCCCTGACCTCTACCCCCCCACACCCCATGCCCCTACACATGTGTAAACACACACACACACACACACACACTCACACACTTACGTCCCAGCACACGTGTGGGGAATTCAAGCTTGCTTCCTTCCCTTAAGTGGCCTGCAAAATTATTTAGTACAACCTTAACAGAATTTTGTTGAGCAGTTTTATTCTGCCACAACCCTCTCCCGACACTCAGTTGGCCGATGACCCTGCCTACTGAGCTCTCTTGGTGGCCAACCACGGAATGACATTCCCGCTACCCGCGAGAGAATCGGCTATCCTGTGTCGGTTTATCCGGTGAGCAGAGAAGCAGAGTCACAAGTAGGACACGGACTGCCAAGTTTTGATGGCAGACTGACTTGCGGGCAGATGTGGAGGGGACACTGCAGAGAGGAAGCCAGCCTCAGTCGGGTGCTCTGGGAAGTGCAGGACGGAGGACATGGGGAATGCTAGCGACCAGTCAGATGTCTGGAGGAGGAAAAAGGCTGGATGGGGCAACGGAAAGTTCTGCCGTGTGCGGACTGTGTGACCTTGGGCAGGTTGCTTGGCCTCTCTGAGACTCAGTTTGCTCATCTCTCAGGGAATTGTGAAGAAGTAATCAGACCATGTCTAGGCAAGGCCTTCGTAAATCGTGAAGGGCTGCATGGACGTGCTGGCGAGCGAGGGCTCTAGAGGGGCAGAGGGGATTGGGGAGGACTCTGCCTGGCCCTGACCCTGCCACAAACACATCAGGTGGCTGATGGCAGTGGCAGGCTCTGGGGCCGGGGTGGAGGTGGGGCTGTAGGCTAAGCTCCTCCCTCCCACCCCAGGAAGGGTCACTCTTTCCAACGTGTCTGAGCGGAAGGACAACATGCGTCTCGGCCTGAGCCTGGCCACCAACCCCAAGGACAACAGCTTCCTGGTAAGAGCCACCCACTCCACCCTCTTCTCCAAGCCCCAGCCCCTCCTGCCCCCCCCCCACCAGACCCCTTGGTTGGGGCCAGGAGAGGCAGGGGGTGAGGGGGCTCCTCTGAGGCGGAGCCCAAATCTGTGCTCCAGGTTCAATCAGAGAAATACCACACACCCTAAGAAGACTCTGGAGGGAAGCCATAAGTAGAAAACACAGATTTAGTACAACTGAGGGAAGAAACACAGAGTGATGGCCACCTGGAGTTAAATGGGAAGGCTTTCTGGAGGAGGTTTTCAATTTGCTTTTAAAGACCAGGCAACGGGGGCACCACGGTGGCTCAGTCAGTTGAATGTCTGACTTTGGCTCAGGTCATGATCTCACAGTTCGTGAGTTCAAGCCCCGCGTCGGGCTCTGTGCTGACAGCTCGGAGCCTGGAGCCTGCTTCATATTCTGTGTCTCCCTCTCTCTCTGCCCCTCCCCTGCTCGCACTCTGTCTCTCTGTCTCTTGCTCTCTCTCTCTCTCTCTCAAAATAAATAAACATTTAAAAAATAGATAAAGAAGAGACAATGGGTCTTAGCAAGGAAGAAAGCAGAGGGGGTGCATGCACTGAAGTGCTGGGGACATTTCTTCATTTAAATTATAATTTTTTGAGCACTTACGATGTGCTGAGCACATGCCGGGCACTGGAGAGTCAGCAGTCAACAGAGCTCGTGCCCTGCTGGGGCCTAATGCTGGTCAGGGAAGAGCTGATAAGCCAGTGAGTAGTGTAAACGTGATGCTGGGACAGAAACAGCTGCTGTCAGGTCTCTGCACCCTGCCCACACGAGTGCATGCGCACTTTGCACACAGTCAGCAAGTGTGGGTGTAGGTATCATGGTGGGCACTGCCTACTTCCGGCCACCATGAGCTGGATGATGCTGGGGATTCAAAACAGGATCCTGCTGGGACTGATAGTTCTAGAAATGGCTGCAAGAGAGGATTTCAGAGAAAAATTACCCAGAAAGACCAATAAAATGAGCCACTCATTTTAAGATAGGAGGGCTTGTGTCTCTCTTCGTTCTTGTCCAAGGCTGTCCTTGGACAGACAGACAGATGGAACGTCCAGGGTGTGGATCACCAAACACCAGGACAACGAGATGACTGGGATGCTCAGGGGCTTAAGGAGAGCACAGTAGCCCTGCCAGGGAAAGCCACGAGATGTCTCGGTGTATGGCTGGCCCACAGCCTTTCACCATCCCAGCCAAGGGCAAATAAGACCCTGGGTCCTGTCCACACGCAGACCTGTCAGGGGCTTTGTTGCTACTCCCTTTTCCTTCTGAGGCTCCTTGTCATGCTCTTACCAAGTTTATTTCACCTGCTTCACAAGGTGGGATGCAAGCAAGCCCAAGAAGGATGGTGTGATACACCCTCTGGGGCTTCTGTGCATTGGTTAAGTCCTTGTGCATTGGTTAAGAAACCTTTTATAAAATGTTTATTTATTTATTTTGAGAGAAAAAGAGAGTGTGGGCAGGGGGAGGGGCAGAGAGAAAGGGAGAGAGAGAATCTCAAGCAGATTCCGCACTGTCTGTGCAGAGCCCGATGCGGGGCTCAGTCTCACGAACCATAAGATCATGACCTGAGCCAAAATCAAGAGTTGGATGCTCAACCAACTGAGCCACTCAGGCACCCATAAATAGCAACTTTTGTTCACTCATTCGCTCATTTATTCATCCATTCACCCTTCACTCATCAGTCCATCCCCCAACCAATTGTTTGTCTCTCTATTCATCTATTTATCCACCCATTCATTCATCCTTCCATCCATCCCTTCCTACACCCATCCATCATCTATCCACCCACTCATCCATCCATCATTTATCTACCTATCCATCCATCCATCATCCATCTATCTGATATCCATCATCCATCCACCCAGCCATCCTTCCATCCTTCCATCCATCCATCCATCCACTCACCCATCCATCCATTACCTACCCATCTATCTATCCATTTGTCCATCATGCATCTACCTACCATCCATAATCTATCCACTATTCCTCCATCCATCATCCATTCATCCATCCATCCATCATCTATCCACCCATCCATCTATCCCTCTAGCCATCATCCATCACCCACCCTCCTATTCTTTATTCTCCCCATACTTCCGGAAATAATTACTGCAGCTTCAACAAAGGACACAGGTAAAACTAAACCTTTAAAATCTGAGTACAAAAAGAAAGTTAATCAAAGAAAGAGGTTAGAAGTGGAATAATTATTTTTCCAAACCAAAGGAAATTACAGCACAAACTTTAGTCCTGCGTTTCCTGGCACAGTACAAAAATGGAGACATGGAGTTGGGCTTTCATTTGTAATGACCCTGACTCTGAGGACTTATCATTCTTTAAATCAGGAGCTGACATCAATATTTTGGGTAGCAAATTTCAGGGAAAAAAAGCAGAAACATTCTTTTTTCTTTCCCCATGAAGAGGCATGGGCATGTTATTGGGACCTGGAAGTCTTTTCAGTAAGGACGTTCAGGTGACATCTTCAGAGAGGCTCTTCTAGTGACCTTGAAGGGTCCACTCCCATGGATGATCCTGTGTGGTGGGTGGGGTGGGCAGGTAGGGAAGAGTCATAACTCTAGATGATGGAGTCGAGAATGGGACCCTTGAAAATACAACAAAGGAGGATTCCAAAATTAGTTTTTCTCTATTCCACCCGAAACCAAGGGAACTAGAACACATTATGGCAAGAAAGAATTCAGTTAGACTCCAAGAAGACTCTCTAAATCCTGGGAGTACCAATAGTCAGAGGATGCTTTGGGTCACGGAGGTTAGGCTGGGCCAAAGGCTATTGGGCCTGGACCCTCCCAGAGACCCCTACTGACTGGGGGTCTGGACTGTGTTTCACAGGCCTGCAGCCCCCTCTGGTCTCACGAGTGTGGGAGTTCCTACTACACCACCGGGATGTGTTCACGAGTCAACTCCAACTTCAGGTTCGCCAAGACGGTGGCCCCCGCTCTCCAAAGTAAGTAGCTTCAAATCTGTAGATCCATGCAGGGTGGCTGACAGTCACGGGAGGCTCTGAGTTCTGATCACCACCACAAAGCCGCACCGGGACTCTAGCCCCGCCCTGATCCAGAACCTGCTTAGCTCCACCCTTCTCCAGAAACTGTGGCTAGCCCTGCCCTGATGCAGAACCTGCGGGTTACCCAGAGTGATGGCGGGCGGCAAGTGAGCCAAGGTTATGAAGACAATCCTGGCAACCAGAGAGGCTCACTGCAAACCCACTGTGAGTGGGGGAGGGGGTGCTAGGCCAGCTACGTATAGCAGGCAAGCTGTGCACAGCACAACTCTGGGGACGTTGTTCACTTAGACTACAATGTGAATGGTGGTGCCCTCTGATGTTGTGCAATGCAGTTGCCTGTAGGTGGAAGGCCAAGGAAAACAGAATTATCCCTGGTAACAGTCCCCTCTAACTGGTGTTCCTGGATATCAGGAGGCTCCACCCCGCTTGCCCAGAGCCTCATGGAACACAAAACCTCCCACTCACTCCCCACCCGCCAAGAAAATCCGGGGAAAAATATTCAGACCTTGTCTCCGGCAAGCCCAAACTACTTGGCTCCGAGCCTCACTGTTTCCTCTGAGCTGAATACCATCACCCAAGCAGCTGCTAACCGTTTTATTGAGGGTGAGGGGATTAGCACCTCTGGCTAACAGCAGCCTCCCTGCAAACAACACGGCCCAATCAGAGATGGAAGGATGATGCATGGGGGGGGGGGGGAGGGAGCATCAGCCAGCAGGGGCTGGAAAGTGGTTCTTTTAAGGGTAAGGAGGAGGTGTTGATTCTATGCTCCCAGAGTGGCCAAGGGAAAGGAGGTGCTGTGGCTGGGGAGGAGGCCCAAGGTCAGTCACATGAGCTGTGAACAGGGAACCTCACCACAGGCCAACATATGACCATCCAGGCCTCCGGAAGCTCCTCTGATGGAGGCCTGCTCATCTGGCTGGGAGTTTATCAAGCACAGGTCCCAGGGCACCCCTTTTGGAGGCTGTAACTCAGTATATCTGGGACAAGCCCCAGGGTGTGTGTATGTGTGAGTGAGTGAGTGTGTGTGTGTGTGTGTGTGTGTTCACCGGAGTGTTCAGCCCTGTTTAGGAGCCACAGATGTAAAGCAAAGTTCTTCTCAAGATGATTCAAAAGAAAAATGTGAAATTGCAAGAAAGAAATCAGCAGTAATAAATGCATTCTAATAATAAAGATGGCTTAAAAAACAAGAGAAACCTGGCTCCTACCGCTAGATTATGAACTCCCCCTAATTAAGGAATTGCTGCCGTGGTCACCACTGTGGCCACTGGCACCGCACAGCTGCTTGGTCCACAGGCGTGGAGCTAAACCAGCCTGGAAAAGGACAAAGCTATCTGGTGCTGTCAGCCCGGAAGTATTGGGCCATCACATGTTGCACACGGTGTGCAGGTGGGGACAAGAACATCTATACGACTCTAAAGCAGAGGTGATTGTGAGCTTCCCAGTCACCCAAACGCTTCTAAAATGCCCTCCCAGACACAAAGCCTGCACCTTCTTGTCTCTGGTGGGCACTGACTTCATCAGAGTGCACCTTCACGCTACAGGAGTTACTGGAATTGTTAACACACAAAAGGCTTCTGCCATATTGCTATAAAGTAGATTTTACAACAGTGTGAAAATTCTCCAGTAAAAGTCAACAGATACCCAGTATTTCCACATGATATAATGTGGTGTAGTGTATATCACATCACATCGGGACAACTAATTGCAAAGTAACCCCAACTGTTGACAAAGAGGACGAAGTTATTCAGATTTTAAAAGAAGGTTTTTGCATTTGTTACGGTACCAACGTTTCTTTGTTGGTTTTTATTGTTTGTTGTAACGCGATGTTAATATTACGAGAATATAGAGAAACCTTTATGCTCAGAGCAGAGATAAATGCACAAACGCTTGACCAATGATGTCATTGTCACATTCACAGAGTAGTTTGCTTTAAAACACAGGGGGAAAAAAAATGAAAAGAGGGTCAGTTAAGATTCCTTGAGCACTGACTTTGCGCTCAGTTCTGTACAAGCCTCGTCTCCTTGATTCCTCAGGACGACCTTCTCCTATCGTCACACCTGTTTTACAGCAGAGAACTGACCCTGAGAGGTTAGGTTACTTGCCCAAGGTCACACAGCTAGTGCTCAGCCAAGCCAGGAGTCAGACAGTCTGGTGCGGGATCCCACGGTCTTAGCCGGCACACCATAAAAAGTGAAATTCATTCATTTGGACTAAATGTGGTAAGCGCAGCCTGCCTTTGCAGTGAAACAAATGACAGGGAGCTACTGATCCGGGCAGGATGGCTGCCTCAGAAGCATTAACCCAGCCGGTGGCAGGTGAGTCCCTGATGAAGAGTGGAGGCAATCAGGCTGAATTAAAGCTTGGTTCGAACAGCCAGCACAGAGTGGTTGAGCTGAGCCAGGAGTTCCTGGGCTCATCATTCCTGTCGCCCAAATCAGCCACTAGCCCAAGGACAGCTCCCCAGGTAAGGGAATTATATACACATGACAGGGGCCTTCTTCTCTTGTCCTTTGGGCACTCATCTGGAGGATCAGAGACTGAAAGCAGACGCTGACTCACTGGGCAGCCATGACCATGTTCCCACTTCCCAGGGTGCCAGACCTACATGGACATCGTCATTGTCCTGGATGGCTCCAACAGCATCTACCCCTGGGTGGAGGTCCAGCACTTCCTCATCAACATCCTGAAGAAGTTTTACATCGGCCCTGGGCAGATCCAGGTGAGCATCTCTGGGACTCTCTCCTCCTCTGAATAGGGCTTCCCAAACCTATGGAAGACGCCACCCTGGGTCAGGGAGGAGCGCATCCTTGCATGTGCTGGCAAGGTGTAGGTGCAAGGGTCAGTGCCAGGCCCTGAGCCCAGGACACCCAACTCTGCTGGGCACATCCGGGGACAGTTTGGGGGAGGCCCCACTTCACTGGTCAAACCTATCTTCCGGGATAGATGCCACCTATTAAGAAAGACTTTAGCCAGGTAACCAGGTAGAGTGAACGTAGAACCCTGCCGAGTGAGGCACGGGAGGATTAGACACACTGATCTTGAGAGAAGACTCAGGGGGAGGTCATAGCCAAGTGAGGGTTGACATATAAGAGGGACAAGGTGGCAGATTTCAAGTCAGTCTAAGAAATTATTCCGTAGCAACTACAGCTGTTAAAAAGGGAGTGAGTTTCCTCATGACTGGAAGATCATCTTTAGGATATGGTGGGTGCATGTCCAGCATTAGAAAGGCACCAGATAAACTCGGGCCCCATCCAACAGGAAGGCTTTCTCATTCTAATCCCCCTGTAAGTCTTTTAAGGTTTTTTGTTTACTTCGAGGCTATGAATACTGTCTATATCTTACCAGCCTTGGGGATAAAAGAATCTCTTCTCTTCTAAGTTTTGAGGAAACTTAGTTCCAGCGTTCGGTGAAGAATGCCACAATGCTCCAGCCACATGGCTGCTAATATTTTAGGCTTCACTTCTGTGCTCCAGCAAGAAACAGAATCTGTTGGGCCTTTCTTTAAATCACAGCCTCCCCTCTCAAGAGGCACCTTCCACCTGTGTCACCAAGCCATCCATTCATTCCCAGAGCTTTCCCGAACTGCTTCTCTACCCAGGTACTCTCCAGCCTTCCTCATTTTCGAACAGTCACAGACAGAGAGATGACTCTGGGGAGCCTCACCTCCAAAGGTCCAGCTCTCAGGGACCAAAATGTTCTGTCGTCCTCTTCCCTGCCTTGCAGGTTGGGGTTGTCCAGTACGGAGAAGACGTGGTGCATGAATTTCACCTCAATGACTACAGGTCTGTAAGAGATGTGGTAGAAGCCGCCAGCCACATTGAGCAGAGAGGAGGAACAGAGACCCGGACAGCATTTGGCATCGAATTTGCTCGGTAAAAAAAAGATCCTAGTCAAATAGAAATAATAATAATCTACTTAAATCTCAGATAACTGTGCTAGTTACATACTGCTGTATAACAATCCTCTACAAAATTCCCTACCTTGAGACAATAATTTATTAACCCCTCAAATCTCTGGGGGTTAACTGGGCTCAGCTGGTCAATTCTCTCTTGGCATCTCTCCTGTGGTGGTAGTCTGGTATGTCAGCTGGGACTGTTGTCATCTGAGGAGCTGACTGGACTGGACTTCCAAAATGGCGCACCCATGTGGCTGGCAGTTGCTCTGGGCTGTTGGCTGGGAGCTCAGTGTGGGCTGGTGACCTGAGCACCCACACGTGGCCATGTGGCTCTGAGAGGGAGTGTCCCAAGAGAGCTTTCCAGCGGGCCCACACAGGAACTCTGAGATTGCCTGTGACCTAGCCCCCAAAGTCCCGGCTATAACTTCTGTCGTATTCTACTGATAGAGTGAGCCATTAAGGCCAGCCCAGATTCTAGGGGAAGAGCATTTGACTCTGCCCCTTGATGGAGGAATGGAGAGGTTACATCACAGAAGAACGTTTGGGATGCGAGGTATTGTTGCAAACGACTATGGAAAATGGGCCGTGCCGCAGAGACCCTATAAAAAGTTTGTAGGTTCCATGAGGGCAGAATCTTCCTGTGGAGTATCTGTCATCAATGGAGTGTGAGGAACACGGGTAAGTCTAACTTCTGAGGTTGTGGAGTAACAAGGCTGCCTCCTTAAAAATCACACCCGAACTCACTCACAATGATAATGAAGGTTACCTCTAGAAGTTGCCCTCACAGATGGCTTTGTGCTGGCTCCAGTGAGACTGCCATTACGCAAAACGTTGTGCTCACCCCCACTGAAATCGGTGAGTGATTTTAGAAGCAATTCCCCAAGATCTCTCAAGCTGAGGCCTAAACTCCTAAGGCATATAGATTTTAAATGTATACATTTTACACCTATAGACATGAATTCCACTATGGCCATTGAGACCACAGGCTCATTCTCTGGTAGTCCCACCTCACATAGCATTAGCTGACGTGTTTAACAGAATTCCACAGTGTGAGAGCTACTTAGGAGTTAGGAGCTACTTAGGAGATTTCATGTGGTCAAACAATTACATTTTTTCCAACCTTACAATTCTTTACAATTAAGTTATGGCTCCACTAATCAACTTCTGTTTGCTGATAAAACTTGCTCAAACTTTTTTCCTAAAGGAACCTTCCTCTGTGTAACGATGGCTTTTACCCATCCTCACAAGGAATGGGCCATTTTGCTGTTTTGCTGTCACTGGGATGAGTCCCTGGGGCCCCCATCAGGCCCTTGTGAAATTGCTGGGGCAACAGAGGAAGCCCATGCCCACTGAGCTATTGCTTCCTCAGCGTGAACTAAGTGACTTATACAGGGGTATAGCCGACCACCCCCAGAACGATTACGAGTATGCAATCTGGCAAGTAGTTTGAATCCAGTCGTGACTCATGAGCACCACTGGGCTATGCAGTCTGCACCTCAAATGAGGTTTGAAATCTGATCTTCTCAGCCTGCCAAGTCCCAAGTTACAGGGGATGTGTTTTAAGGGAAAATGCTCTCCTTGCTTATTCACGATGCATTTTTTCTGGGCACCTGAAAAAGTAAAAAGATCCAGGCCATGGACTTGAGAGGTTCTCAAAGCTGGTAATCTGTGGTTCCTGGACCAATAGGGAAACTCTGAAAAGCATCAGTCTAACTCAGTAAGGATGAGAGGGTAGGATCCAAGGAAGGATTGCCAGGAGGGGCTGGCATTAGGCTTGTCCCAGGAAGACCCCAGGATTCAATCAGGAGAGGCGAAAAGGAGACATTCCTCCTGACTAAGGGTAGAAGAGGGGGAAACTCAAGGAATCCTTATGTTTAGAGCCTTTTGAGCATGGTGTGAGGTTCGTGTTGGGGCAGGGGGTATTGAAGCCAGATTGTGAGGATGATAATGTCATAGCTAGAACAACCATGACTGGCCACGGAAGGGTCTTAGGCTTGAGAGTGTTTTCATCAGATATGCACATAAAGGTGAATCTAATAGTCATGTATGGCTTGGGGGCCATGGGGATAATGATGTCATTCCAACTGAGCTCACTCAACACTTTTTATTGAGGGGAGCAAGCAGGAAGAAGGGCTTGGAAGGACAGAAGGACAAAAGGGCCAGATTACGATGGGCTGGTGGGCCATTCTCAGGACCCCAGAGACATGGGAGCCAGTGAAGATTTTGAGCAGAAAGGAGACATGATATGGCCTACTTTTCCATAGATCATTCTGGCTTCCAGGTTCACGGAAACTGTTGTAAGTATAAGTCTCTCACTGTTCTTAAGGAACTTATAATCTGATTTGCAAAGGAATAAATCCGAGGATTTTTACTCGGTAGAAAATCACAATTTTAAATCTGATGAATCATGTCAATATTTACCCCATTACAAATGCATACAGATATTCACACAATTCTACTATATGAAAATATGAACCTAAAATTTTTCTTGACTCCATATATAATAAAACCTGGTTTTCCCCTGCCATACTTTTTTATATGGAGTTTCATGCCTCAGCCTGATCCTTCAATGAGTTTATGGAAACATCTAGAATCTCCTTTGATGAACTAGCAGAGTTCTTGCTCCACTGGGTGAGGCTTAAGCTCAAAAGTCGCTGTAGTCATGTCAATTGTGCCTCTGGCCTCCTTCAGTTCATGGCTCATATTAAAATACGAGGGTTTTTTTTTTTCTTTAAATGTTTACTTATTTTTGAGAGAGGGGGGTGGTGGGATGGGCAGAGAGAGGGGAGGACAGAGGATCTGAATTGGGCTCTGAGCTGACAGCAGGGAGCTCGAGGTGGGGCTCGAACTCATGAACCGTGAGATCATGACCTGAGCCAAAGTCGGATGTTTAACCGACTGAGCCACCCAGGTGCCCCCAAGGGTTTTTTGTTTTTTTTTTTTAAGTCAGTATATCCACAACATCATAGAGCTGAGAGAATGGCAGATGGTCTGTTTCTCTTCACTGGGAGCTTTGAAGATGCTCTGAACTAACTTATTCCAGGTTTTGTGAATTCGTCAACATCTAAATCATGCATGTCAAGCTCATCAGCTCCTGTGTAACAAGAGATTCGTGTGGTACAGAGCTTGAACCTAGCATTGCAGAGCTTAACTCCCTGGGTCAGACCCCAAGGGAGTCAACATAGAATCTAAGGGAAGCATCTGGTTTTAGATCCTTATTGGAAAATTCTACCTGCTGGGCCAGATTTTTGGTTCAGACCATGTCTGTCCTACTCAGAACCTCACGATCTAAAGGAGGGTTGTCCACAGAGGCACCAAGAGCCAGAATGGCTCCACAGCCAGTTTTCATGCTTCTGAAATGGCCAGCTGTAAGAGCCTCTCTGCAGCATCATGGGTCAGCGTGCCAGGCCCCTGGCCCTTGGCTGGATTGCCCGAGAGGCAGGCCAAGCACCTGCTCCAGGCACAAAACAAAGTAAAAAGCAAGAGAGAGGAATATTTGTCATGGAATTTGATATTTAATCATTCCCAAAATGGAATCAAAGTAGTCCTTGTGGGGAAAAGCAGAACTTTTTCGGATGTCATTATGTGTATTTTATGGATTAGTGTTGTTTGGGTGTTGAATTACTCTGGCCTGTCACCTTTTCAGTATGTAGGGAAGTGGTTCTCAACCCCGGTATTCATTCTTTTGAAAAATACTGATGGGGCACCGGGGCGGCTCAGTTGGTTAAGCATCTGACTTCAGCTCAGGTCATGATCTTGTGCTTTGAGGGTTCAAGTCCTGTGTCAGGCTCTTTGCTGACAGCTCAGAGCCTGGAGCCTGCTTTGGATTCTGTGTCTCCCTCTCTTTCTGTCCCTCCCCTGTTCACTCACTCTCTCTCTCTCTCTCTCTCTCTCTCTGTCTCAAAAAATGAATAAAAACATTTTTAAAAATTTTTAATGAAAAAATGGCCTGATTTCCAGGCAGTGCCCCAGAGATGCTGATTACATGCCCAGGTGGGGCCTAGCCATTGGCATTTTTTTTAACTCCCCCCGGTGATTCTAATATACAGCTGGGTTTTTGAGCCACTAACTTAGGGTGTCTAAAGGTCTCCATCTGACCTTGAACTTTTCTCCCAAACCCACCTGCTCCCTCTGCTTGCCCAAAGCAGCATGGTCAGGACCCTAAAGAGGCTCTTTAAAGTTACTTTTTAAAGACAAGCAGATACATGACCTATCTGAGTAGCTGGCAAATGAGTAGTGTGGGCACCTCAACCCAGCTTCTTCTTTGGTTTGAGATCCAAACCCTATTGGGTTGCTCCCCTGGGGAGGTGAGGGGGCTCGGCCCCACATCTGCAGCAGCCCCTCTGGAGGATCGCTGGGAGCTGCATCCCTACATCTCTCTTGTGACCCTCCCCCTGTGCTCTGTTTTCAGCTCAGAGGCTTTCCAGAAAGGCGGAAGGAAAGGGGCCAAGAAGGTGATGATTGTCATCACAGATGGGGAGTCCCATGACAGCCCAGACCTGGAGAAGGTGATCCAGCAAAGCGAGAGAGACAACGTGACCAGATACGCTGTGGCCGTGAGTCCTGCCCCACCTGTCCCACCCTCCGCCCCTAGAGGCTTTACCGTCAGACCCCTGGGGACTCCCAGGGGCATTTTCTGGGTAGTGAGCAAGCTGCCCAGGCCCCCGGACGGGCCTCTTCTTGTTTCATCCTCTCCTAAAGAGCACCTTGGGAATTTTCTTTCAGCACTGTCAAGGGCTATCTGCAACAGTTGGGGACAGGCTGGGGGTTGGGGGAGAGTTCCTCCATTGCCAAAACCTCCAAAACACAAGAAAACACCCCCAAGCCACCCAGCCCCCAGAACCCTATCTTAGAACAGGGGCCTTATCTGCCCCCTACAAAACAGCCTGTTTCAAAATGCCGGTGGGACCCCGAGTTCTGCCCATGGCAACCAAAAAGGGCTCCAGCCACGCGGGGTCAGGGGCCGCGGGGCTGTGGGGAGGTCTGTGCCAAGTCCTGGTTTGTCGCCCTGCCCCCGTTCCCTGGCAGGTCCTGGGCTACTACAACCGCAGGGGGATCAATCCAGAAGCTTTTCTAAATGAGATCAAATACATCGCCAGTGACCCCGATGACAAGCACTTCTTCAACGTTACTGACGAGGCGGCCCTGAAGGACATTGTTGATGCCCTGGGGGACAGGATCTTCAGCTTGGAAGGTGAGGGGTACATACCAAGAGGGGTCTACGCTCCTGGGCTCACACCAGGTGAACCCCATAGAGCAAGATCCAGGCCCACAACACGGAAAGCTTTAGCAGGAGCTATCCCTTCATGATAGGGCCCTGGTATTCTGTGCTGGACCTCACAGACAGCCCTGGACGGTGGCTTTGCTGACATTCTCCTTTTACCACCGAGGAACTGAAAGCTCATAGGACCTAAGTGACTTGCCAAAGCTTCCACAGCTTTGGGAAGAGACGGGCTTTGAACTAATGTTGCCATATTTAGCAAATATAAAATACGGTGTTTGTGGCAGACCTATACTAGGAAATTATCTGCTGATTGTCTGAAATTCAAGTTTATTTATTCATTCTTTAACTTTTTAATGTTTATTGATTTTTGAGAGGGAACGAGAGACAGTGTGAAGAGGGGAGGGGCAGAGAGCTAGGGACAAAGGATCTGAAGCGGGCTCTGCGCCGAGCTTGATGTGGGGCTCGAACTCACGAACCGTGAGATCACGACCTGAGCTGAAGTCGGACGCTCAACCGGCTGGGCCACCCAGGCACCCCTCTCCTTACTGTTTAAACTTCGGTTTCGATGGCACGGATCTCCTCTGAGCCATGTGTTGCTATAGCCGTTCCTCCCAGCACGGGGCTGGGCCACATGGGGGGGGTGGCAAACAGAGATAAAAAGCAGTGTGGACAAGCCCGAGCAGTCTGCAGCACTTTGGAAAAGATGAGCTACAGACACATGAGGAGACGAAAGCAGCCCTCATCCACAAGGATAAAGGAATAGAAACTTTGAACCTGAGTTTCAACACTCCCGCCAGAACTTATACTCAGCTGAGTGTATTTCTCCCAGAAATGGTTGCCTTTGGGTGTTGAGAAGCTCGGTGCCGGTGACATGTTCCGGGAGGCCCTCTATGGGGAGGGGCTTTCAGCACACATGGGTTACTTGTGCAAATCTGGGGTGGTGACAGGTCCCCCTCCCGAGGGTTCGATTCAATGTTTGGGAATCATCCAGAGGCATCTGGAACCAAATCTGGTGAATAATAGGAATGAGAGAAGTGAGGAAAGAGATGGAATTTCCATTTCTTGCCAACGATGGAGATTGTTTCTTTCCATGTGTTTTTCTTGCTCTTTCCCCTATATTGACATTATGGCATACATGCTCTGTCATATAACTCGTCCCAAACCCTTTGCGGCAGTGACTGGGCTACTGATAGTGAAGCCACGGCCACCTGGAAGGTGCCCTCCCTGTGTGGGCTGCCTCAGGGCCCCCTCCTCCCTCCCCGGAGGTGCCCCAGGACACAGGTGCCATGGATGGGGTTGCAGGTGGGTGGCGCTAAGCAATCGGGAGTGCAGCTGAGGACTTTCTGTCCCTCTGTTTTAGGCACCAACAAGAACGAGACGTCCTTCGGGCTGGAGATGTCCCAGACCGGCTTTTCTTCTCACGTGGTGGAGGTAGGTCGGGGTTGGAGCCGCCCTCCCACATACTTTCCGGCTCTCTAGGTGGCCACGCCGCCTTTCCTGGGCTGTCCCTCACCCACCCCCCACTTTGTTTCTCCGGGTCTCTCTGCCTCTGTCTTCTGTGGCTGCAAGGGGGAAGTCGAGGCCTTCAACTTACAAGCCCTTTTCATCAGGGAGTGAGCTACAAATATCGAACCACCTGCACAGGGAGCCGATGGGGGCATTTCCTCCAGGTCCGAAGGTCCCCTGCAGCCCACAGAGCCTTGTGCAAAAATTGGGTCAATGTGGCAGAGGCTGTTGGCCTGCGCCAATAACGCCCTTGCCCAAGGCAGCCTGTGCGTGCAGGGGCATGGCCCTGAGCTGGTGCGGGGAGGGGGTCCAGATGGACCAGCTGTGCTCCCGGTGCAGACTCGGCCTCAGATGGCAGAGGACCCAGATGGCCACATGGCATCACAAGCAGCATGTCGCGTCAGAAGCTCTACATTGGCGGCCCAGAGCACCGGGCTGTCACTCGCCCTCGACATGCCTCGCCTGGTTCCGATTGACAAGATGGGGCGGAAACCTCACGGGATTGCCAGGGCGGGGCAGAGAGCCGGTATCTGCGAAAATGTGTCATAAACAGTGGAGCCCTGCCTGGGAGCACTGCGTGCTGGGAGGACCACCTGGCAGGAGTCCATGTCAGTGGGCATGCTTGGGGCAGAGAGGTTCCCAGGTGTTCTGCCCCAGGCTGGCACCGTGGGAGTGTATGTATGCCTCCAAACCTGCCAGAAACGACCTGCCTACTTCCGCATCACCTCCATTATCTCACTGGACAACCCCCCGCCAACAACACTGTGAGGTGAATAGGGCAGGATTCCTTGTTCCCAGTCTCCAGACAAATAAACTGAGTCACACGAAGTCTAAGTGACCTGCTCAAGTGACCTAAGTAGGAAAATACGAGTCTCACGCTCTTCCTCCCCACGCCTAGCAGCTGCTCCCCGAGAGCGAGTGGAATCTCAGGGGGTCTGAGTCAGAAACCCCAAATCGGAGGCGGAGGGGGACATGTGAACAGGCAGCAGGACGGAAACCTGACTCACATGCCACTGTTCCTGGACTGCATCTGGACAGACTCGTGCCCACCCGGGCACAGCAAGCTACAAATGCAGCCACCTATAATTATAACAGTGCGTTGTATATGCATGGCACTTTAAACTTCTCCAGGAAATTCCTATGCCCCATTTCAGGCTCAGCACAGCCCTGCCAGGTTGACAGGCAGGAATAGTTGTCCTGTTTTTGTTTTTTTTTTAATGTTTACTTATTTTTGAGAAAGAGAGACAGAGTACAAGCGGGAGAGGGGCAGAGAGAGAGGGAGACACAGAATCTGAAGACGAATCCAGGCTCTGAGCTGTCAGCACAGAGCCCGATGCGGGGCTTGGGCCCACGAACCGTGAAATCATGCCCTGAGTCGAAGTCAGACGCCCATCCAACTGAGCCGCCCAGGCGCCCCATAGATGGTCAAGTCTGCAAATCTTTTCCGTGCCTTCTCTGTGCTGGGCCCTGCGCTGGGTCCCGGAAGGTGCAGGCTCCTCTTCTAACACTGTGGTCTGTGCATGCCTAGGAATCGGGGAACTCGAAGAGAAGGGGAGGGTGTTCAGGAATACTGGAGATGAACCCTAAAAAGGACCCAAGCATCTCAGTAGGTCGAGCAGGAGGAGTCCTTGAAGGATCCATGGATAGACACCACCCCCCAAGCCCCCCCGCCACCCGCTGCACAGAGGAGACCAAGAGCTCAGAGCCCTGGCCTGTTGTTTAGGTCAAGGTCATGCACTGCCCTGTGTAGATTCTTCCACGTGTCCAACTCATTTTCATTCCTCTGGTTGGAGAGACCGGAGTGCCTCTCCCCATCCTTATCACCGCCCCAGCTCTTCTAATGCCCCCGAGTCTGGTTTTCAAGTGACAGGCATCTGGAAGTTTCTATCTGATACGACTCTTAAAGAGAAGATGATTAAGTCTGAATCTGAGACTCTTCTTTTTAATACCTAAAAAGAAAAAACCAATCCTTCCAAATCCAAAAGAATGGAACAATGATGGCGGGCTATCTGGTGGTGTGACCGGCCACTGGGTGTGCTATTTTAGGGCACATAGGGTTCTCAGTGCTGATGCTGACCACTGAGGCCACCATAATTGGCCACAGCCATCCTGTCCCTGGGAGTCCAGCTCCACAGCTCTCGGGGCTGGTCAGCCCTCTCCGGAGATGGGAAGCAGTGGTCCAGCCTTTCAGCTTTTCCCAGAGCAGGTCTCAAGCCCGAGTGAGTCCAAGTCCTGGGTGAGCTCTCAGCCTCCATCCCCTCCAAAAGTGTTCCACAGACGGCCTCAGACAGCCACTTCCTGCAAATGTGAGAAGAAGCCTTCAGCTTCCCTGGGCCTGTTTAGTTATGTCAGAAGGAAAGGTCTCTAGTCCTGGAGGAAGTACCTCATAGAATGTTCTCAAATAGCAAAGGGGCTGGTGGCTCATCACCTGGGCTGCTGTTGCCTGTCCAGCAAGGAAACCAGCCTTCAAAAGGGTAAGAACAGCAAGAGGAAGGGGAGACTAGTGCCAGGGTAGAGAGGAGACCCCAAAACATCACCTGGTCACCCAAAGAGCCCAAGGCCCCAGACCACAGGAATGGCATCCCAGGCTGAAGGTCAGAGCCATGGGGAAACCCAGGGACCTAAGTCAACCCAGGAAACTCTAGTCTTGATTTGCCATAAAGGGGAAAGAGGACATTCTGGAAATGACCACCAGAAAGGCCAGCTATGGATCTCCAGTCAAATTCCAAAACAGATTTTGAAGCCAGGGGTTCCATTAGTATTTGGAAATGAATGCAAAGATCACTAACAGCTGGAGTGGCTTCTATTAGTCCTGGCTGCGTGCTGAGGTGGTGAACTCCCTGTTGAGCTGGGTAATCAAGAAGAAGCTGCAGGAGTCTGCCAGAAAGCTTCCAAAAGGGATCTGTACCTCCCAAGGGGGCATAGACCCTGAGTCTGCAATCCGCACAAGCCAAGATGGAAAGTGTGCAGGAAAGGAAGGGGACAATAAGTTATGGATGCCCCCTAGTGGTGGATGGAGCTAGGGTGCTGCTCCCACCCAGGGGCTCTGCAGAGGAATTTCACATGGAACTCTTACCTCTCCCCAACCCCAAAAGTTTATACAGAAGGAAGCACTTTTATTAGGGTGGATCTTGTCTACACAAATACTTTGGTGACTCAACTGAGATGGGAAGAGACTGTTTCCCTTGAACCTACACGTGATGATCCAGCAAGACCAGCCCTCAGTTATGTCTGACACAGGTCAAGGGTGGGGAGACTCCTACCTCCCAGACCAGCAGCCCCAGCCACCCTCCAGCCTCTTCAGCCTGTGCCCTTCCCGCAGCCTCTGCTGGAGCTGTGGGCTGGATAGCCAAGGTCATTGGCTGTTACCTAAGCTGCTTAGCTGTGAAAGCCTTCAGGTTGTAATCTTTCCTAAGAGGTTTACATTTGATTTTTTTAAGTTTATGTATTTATCTTGAGAGGGACAGAGAGCTCAACCCAGGGAGGGGCAGAGAGAGAGGGAGAGAGAGAATCCCAAGCAGGCTCCACAGCATTGAGCCTGAAGCAGGGCTCTAACTCATGAAGCCAAAATCAGGAGTTGGCCACTTAACTGACCGAGCCACTACAAAAACATTTGAACTAGTTTTGCACATTTGATTCAATCAAAAATGAAAGAAACTGGGGTGCCTTGCACAGTTCAGTCAGTTAAGCATCTAACTTTTGATCTCAGCTCAGGTCATGAGTTCAAGCTCCCCCACCCCTCAGGCTCCGCACTGACAGTGCTGAGCCTGCTTAGGATTCTCTCTCTCCTTCCCGCTATGCCCCTCCCCTATTTGCTCTCATTCTCTCTCTCTCTCTTTCTCTGTCTCTCTCTCTCAAAATAAATAAACTTAAAAAAAAATGAAAGAAACTGATCCATATGGTGACGTGAGGGGTTGGTACCTAGAGGCTGTGAACCTCTCCTACACCCCCATAACCTTAAACCGTGGACCCCTCCACGTGCTAGCTAGGGCAGGCAGTCAGCGCTGTCCGCGGGCTCCACCCCATGAGGCCTGGACATGGTAGCCAGAGTCTGCCAGCGTGCTGTTCCAGATTGTTCCCAAGTGACTCCTGGTGGCAGGAATCATTTCCAGGTCATTGGGGTCTCCTCCTAAGCCCAGCTCCGTGTCTCAGGCTGCACCCTGGTGCCAAGCACCCCACTCCTGAGCCTTGTTCCCAGGACCTCTGAGCAGAGACAACCAACCCGCCGATCAGGAACAAGCCGTCAAGTACAGGGTGGACCTTGCTCCCCACACCACCTCCTTGCCACCGTTCCTACCAGCTTCCGGCACAGTGAAGGGCTTCTCTCCACAGAAAGACTGAAGGCCCATTTCTGGGTGTTTCCTGCCCAACCCCATTTAACCTCCTGGCACTCATTGTTCCTCAGGCTCCACTTTAGGCTTGTTAAAAATGCATCGTCTATGACAGAATCCGAGCAATTAGTGAAAAGTATAACCCGTCCTCTTCACGACGTATTTGCCTTAGGAGGGGCTCTTGGCCCTTCTAGAGTCACTCTGATGGTGGACATGCAGGCACTAGGGAGCTATGGAGGAGCCTGGGGAGGAGGACAGGACTCAGTGCACAGGACCACCTATCCAAAGCCAAGAATTGTTGGCATCTGGCATTCTCATTCCATTACTGCTGGGCAAGAAGAAAGCACTGCCTGGATGTGTGGCCTCAGACAAACCATTTAACCTCTCTGAACCTCAGTCTTTGAGCAGATGTCTGAAAAACACTGGCGGAATCGAGTCTTGAGGCTTGGAACTAGAAGTGTACATTTTGAGACTTACGATCAAGTAAGGGTTTCTTAAAATCCTGTCCTAACTCCACCCACCTCCTCAGTCACGCCCCCCCCCGCTTCCTGCAGGCCCCCCAAATAGGCTGCCCTTGCCTCCACTAGGCTGCCTCCCCTCAGGCTGCTGTAATGACTCCTCTGCAGCACCAACTTGACCATGAGATGTGATTCTTTGACTCCCGCGTCCCCGATGCTTTATGGATGAATAAAAGAACGAGAGGAGTTAGTATATACCAAGTCCTTTGCTGACTGCCAAGCTCCGTGCTAAGAATTAAAAATGTTAATTCTCCCAACAAAACAATTTACAGCTGAGGCTGAGAGAGAGAGAGAGAGAGAGAGAGAGAGAGAGAGAGGGAGGGAGAAAAAAAGGAAGAGAGAGAGAAGCTTGCCCAAGGTCACACACCTAGAAGCTTTGGAGCTAGAACTGGAACTCAGCAATGTCTGACTCCAGACTTCATGCTCTAACCACTGGGCCAGGGATTCTCAGCCTCAGCCCAACTGCCAACTTGGACTGGATAATTCTTTGCTGCAGGGCCATCCTGTGTATTGTAGGCAGCGGCCCTGACCCTACCCACCAGATGCCACACCAACCCCAACACCACCCCCAGCTATGACAACCCAAACTGTCTCCAGGCATTGCCAAATATTTCCTGGGGGCTAAACTGCCCCCCGTTTGGGAGCCACTGCCCTAAACGATGCTGTTTCTAGTGTTAGGGATGTGACCCAACCCTGGGGACACGGACCGGCTGGGGACACAGTTTGGAGGGACATGGTCACACGTACCAGGAACATTCAGCTCAGCTAGGGAGGCAAGACTGCTGCAGGGGCCAGGTCAGAAGGCAGCTAACTGATGAGCTAGCAGAATCAGACGGCAGGTGCTATGCCAGAGTGAATACGGGTACACGTTGTCTATAGGAAGTGCATGGACTTGGCCTTGGACCTGCTGAGGGCCACCATGCCTGCATCCTCACATCTGCACAGGGCACTAGAAAAGTCAGCTTGTGCCAAGGGTCCATGTGCAAGGCCACCCAGGCACACCGTGGCAGTATCTGGTGGGAGCTCACGTGGCCCCACGGGAAAGGAAGCCATAAATCAGGGAGCCGGTGCCAGGCCTGGAGCGTGGGATGAGGCTCTTCCCTGGAATGCCCTGGTATTTGTTTTCCAGCTGGGCCTACATGCTTGGCTTCCTCTGTCAAGGCTTTGGCCTTTTTTGGGGCCCTGCCCTTCCAGATTTTTTCCAAATTCAAAATGCCTGGGCTCTCCGAGCTGGGGAAAGACAGTGCCATACTGAGGTTTGCTCCTCCTGCCCTCCCAGCCTGCCCTCTCCCAGCGAGGCTCTCCCTGGTAACAGAGCCCTCTCAAGAAAAGACCGTCCCCTGGGAGCACAGGCCTACGGGCACTGCCAGGGTGAAACAGCATAAGGCGAGAGTCTGTGAGCAATTAGCTGGCCCAGTGCTGCCAAATCCAGAAGTTCAGTGGAATCCCCAAGCCCCACATACATACGGGGTCCTCCCCAGAGGAATCCCAGTCCTCTTCAGTACATCATGGAGACTTCCAGTCACCTGCAAGGCCAAAAATTCATCTTCAGAGGCCTCTCCCTGAAGGAAGAAGCCTGGTCCTGCAGAAGCAAACTTGGATTCAGCCGGAAGAGAGAGGGAGGAGAGAGACGAGGCCCAAACATCACTGTCCTCTTAGAGGGTGCTCCAATGGAAAACTGGGAGCAGAGTCCGGGGGCTGCCCGTGGCTCTTTTCTCCCCTGCCCAACCCACCACCCTGCTCCAAGTCCCAGCCCCGCCCCGACTTGCTGTGCAGCCTCAGACAAGTCCCTTTCCCTCTCTGAACCTTGGAGGCCATTTGTCAAGTGCAGGTAATGAACATCTGACCTGCTGGTCTCTCACAAATGGGTGGCTGGATGAGAAAGTACTTTGCAAAGAAGGGAGCACACCCCAAGTGCAAGGAGCACTGGCCGTGAGTCTTTGAGGTGCCGGCCCTGATCCCGGCCCAGGAGATCATCAGGCGCTCCCAGGCTGAGGCTCACACAGACCGGGAGGAGAAAGCTAATTAGGAAGTGCGACATTAAACACAACCAAGTACATCAGACTCTCCAGAGACCAGCTTGCTTGCGGTCAGAAAAACATTGTCTAAACAGTCAGTCCTACTTCCAGAGAATTTGGACTTTTTAAACCTTATCTGAGATCAACTTCACTCTTTAAAGTGACCCCTGGGAAATGAGAAATGGAAGGTCTGAGTAAGGTTCACAGTCTTGCCCCCTCCGCGGCCACCGGTGAGACTGTTGCATGGTGACGCTGCCCACCTGCTCATTCACGGCCCTGATTGTCCCAAGGCCAGAATCACATTGTTCTGTCGGCACCATGGTATTGGAGGGGAGGGGAGATGGGGTGCCCCGGGCCCCATGTGGCGGGGGAACCTCAAATCCTGCCAGTCAGCCAGGATTAGGGCTCAGGGGAGGAGAGAGGTGACTTCATCTGCTAGTGCTTTCACAGCCCAAAGCCGGGGCACAACCTGTCGGGCCAGGAGTCACCAAGGTCACCCAGGAAGGTGGCCCTCCCTGCTTCCAAGGGCTTGCTATCTGTCTTCCTGTATCCACTAGCTTTGTTCAAGGAAGTTGTTTTTTTTTTTTTTTTCAACGTTTATTTATTTTTGGGACAGAGAGAGACAGAGCATGAACGGGGGAGGGGCAGAGAGAGAGGGAGACACAGAATCGGAAACAGGCTCCAGGCTCCGAGCCATCAGCCCAGAGCCTGACGCGGGGCTCGAACTCACGATCTCGCGGTCCGTGAGTTC
>NW_024412415.1:33102830-33112953 GCF_014898765.1 Herpailurus yagouaroundi | reverse complement strand
TGGCTGAAGTCGGACGCTTAACCGACTGCGCCACCCAGGCGCCCCAAGGAAGTTGTTTAAGGAGGTGGAGTAGTGGTGGATAGGGTGTAGGGGCAGCCCAGAGAGTGAGGAGTGACCTTGGAGTCAGTAACAGGGACTGCCTGCCCCTCAGGGAGCCAGAGTTTCCGTCTTCCTGCCTGAGCATTGCGGCACCCACTTACACTGCAATTAAAGACAAGCCCCCTTCCTCAGGGTGCAGGCTGTCACAGACGTGGCCCTGGCTTCTCTGTCCAGCCTCATCAGAGTCGCTCTGGCCCCTGTCACTCTGCACTCCAGCCCACCAAACGGCTTCCAGTTCCTTAAAACCAACGCCTCTAAACTCTCTCCAGCCTCAGGGCCTTTGCACACTCGTCCCCTCCCCCTCCAGGTGTCCGGGTGAGCATCACTTACTCAAAAATGCTTTTCCTGACCCCCATTTCAATCTAGACTAAACCTCACTGTGGTATTTACCACATCCCCTATAGCAGTTATCACGCTTTGCAATTATTATGTTAACTTGCACATTTGCGTGGTACTTTGAGCTCTGCAAGGGCAGGGACTATATCCCAGCTCGGAGCAAGTGGCCAGCCCAGAGTAGACACTCGGTGAATTGTTACTGAAGAAATGAAGACGTAAGATTTGCACACAGGGAAGCAAGTCAGACGCCACAGAGGAATGTGGAGGGAGGCCACGGGCAGGGGCCACAGCTTCCAGGAGCGTCAGAAGGAAGGGACAGTGACAGGAGATTTCCTATGGGGCTTATGAAGCCCAAAGAGCAATGGAGGCTTGGTTCTAGAGGTGGAGTCTATTTCTAGAACATTCCTTCGTTTGATCCATTTTGTGCTAAGGATGGGGTGGACGGTCCTGGCCTCATTCAAAAGTCAAGAACCCTGCCTGGAAGTCAGTTAAATAGTGAACACAGGAGAAGGTGCCCAAAGAGGCTGTGGTGGATGCTTCATTGTGCAGAACCTGGAGGTGGCTTCCCAGCAAGGGGCCCCCCGGGGACACGAGCTGATATGTGTCCCCTCCCCGATGTCAGGACGGCATTCTGCTGGGAGCCGTTGGCGCCTATGACTGGAACGGAGCCGTGCTGAAGGAGACCAGTGGCGGGAAGGTCATTCCCCTCCGCGAGTCCTACCTGACGGAATTTCCCGAGGAGCTCAAGAATCATGGCGCCTATCTAGGTAAGAGCCCGAGCTAAGTGTGGCGAATGGGCGCGGGTGAGGAGGGGCCCAGGGGAACGTGCCCCCACGTGAAACAAGGAGCTGTCTGTGAATATCCTGCGAATGTCCAGGCACAGGTCAGGGGCCGCTGCCTCTTCAGCCTGGTATCCACACCTGGCACCATGCCCGGCATGCAATGGGCTCTCAGTAAACAGGTAGAATAAATGGTAAGCAAAGCACCTGTACCTGAAATGTGCCTCAGTCGATGCTTCTAGATACCAGGCCCACTGTTGGTGTGCCTTTAAAACCTTCTGCCTTGGCTAGGGTTTGGGCACGCTGAGCTGCCTCCCAAGGCAACATGCACGTGGAGAAGTCCATGTTCGTTTTTATTGTTAACGTTCACCATCAAGGCAGAAGTCGCTTCCCGTTAAGCACTTTGGAAGCAGACATTAAAGAGCAGCACAGGGGTGCCTGGGTGGCTCAGTCAGTTAAGCATCCGACTCTTGATCTCAGCTCACGTCGTGATCTTGAGGTTCGCGGGATTGAGCCCTGCCTGTCTCTGCACTGATAGTGCAGAGCCTGCTTGGGGTTCATTCTCTCCCTTTCTCTCTGCCCCTCCCCGATCGTTCTCGTTCTCTCTCTCTCTCTCTCTCTCTCTCTCTCTCGATAACATTGGTGCCCAGGGCCCAAGTGAGCAGGACCAGCACTGTGGGTGGTCGTGGACCAGTGGCCGGTACACTCCGGCCCCCACTGCACACGTTCTGGGGCTGACACCGGGTCTCTGAGGCAGAAAAAGACTGAATAAACCAAGAAGGTTCAAGCAAAGGGGGGAGGTGTGGAAAGTGCTAGGCAGGGTCAGGACACAGAAAGTAGACCAGGATGGAACAGAGGGGTGGAGCAGGAGGGGGAAGGGGAAGGCAGGTTGGCGCAGGTTGCAGCAGGAAGCCTCGAACGCCAGGTTAAGGAGTTAGAGCCTTTTCGTGTTGGTAGTAGGGAGATAGTGAAGGTATCTGAGTGAGGGGCAGCAGGATGAATCCACCTCTTCCTGGCCCAGCATAACTGTCTTCCTCCTCCCAGGGGGCCCTAGTGGGGTAGAACCAGATCAAAAAACCCTCATGAGGCCCAACTATCTTGCCTTACCCACAGTCACAGCCCTTCTTCCTTCCTTCTCCCTCTGGGGCTCATCCATGAGGGCAGGGTCTGGGGTCTCTGGAAGATTCCTTCCTACATGCCCCAAGGGAGAGGGGAGGTTTGGAGGAAGGAGACTGGGAGACCAGGCTCTCCGCCTCCCCGCAAGGAAACTGTATGGATTTCTGTCATCTTGTCAGGCCTTCTGGGAGGCCGGTCCAGCTTTCAGGATGGCCCTGCCTGCTGGCCAAAGAACCACATGGAAATGTAAGCTACAGCCAGCAGACTGTGGGAAGCAGGAAGTTCTCAATGCTGCTTGTTGCTTTGAGAGGCCCACGCCTGCCCCTAGGACATTCGGCCCCCAAGCCCTTCCCATGACTGCTGTGTCTCCTTCTGAGGAAGCCCAAAGCCCAGGGCTAATTGGGAACATTTTCAGCTGCACCACTGAGGGCTCAGAAGACACCTCGGCCCCACTCTGCAAGGCTGATCCCACCCTACCCTCATATATTTATGGTTGTGTTAATACACAGCCAACACAGCCTATGCAACACTCTGGCTTTGCTGACCTTTCGAGCCCCATTTCCCAGAATACACCTTTAAGAGTCAAAAATACCGTGTCTGGAACCAGAGTAGCATGCCCTACTGCACCTGTTCTCCCAGCCACTGAATCAACCCGTCTGCACATCCTGCAGCCGCTATACAAGCAACCAGCGGAACCATAGTGGTAGTGTTACCCACATATGCCCACGCACGTGCACACATGGCAGAAAGAGACATCCGTTTGCCAGGAAGCAGCCCAGAACTGCTGACGAGGCATCTAAAAACCGGGATCCACTCTCAACCATCTGGCAGAAAGTGGGGCTCTAGGCTTTGCATGCATCCCCCGTGCTGGGTAGTGATAGGGCAAAGCCATCCTGAGGACACGGATTGGTGGCCTTTCCAAAAGAGCCCCTGGTTTCCATTTCTTCCTCTTTTACGTGGAGTATGTGTGGGACCGAGAGGAGGGGGCTCCATCCTTTGAGGCTGCAAAGCTCTGGGGCCACAAGAGTCGCTGGGACCCCACGTCGATGCCCAGTGGAGCGGCTTCTCCCACCTGGACAGCCAGTGCTGTAGTTCTCCAGACCACCCAGCAGCAGGTTGCAGTAGTGAGGACACTGGCGGGTCCCTGAGAGAGACAGTTGGTGGAGATTGCAAATCAAAGCCTGCCCCATGCGAGATGAAGCACGGCCAGGGCTCACCACCTCCCTCCTCCCTGCTCTCTCTCACACGTCTCGGGGATGCGGGTGAAGGGGCCCGGGACACATGCACATTCCAGGTCAGCAGTGCCTTTTCGTAGCCCCACCTGGCTTCCTTGGCTTCCTCTAGCAGGGGGTGGGGCGCATGAGTTCTCCCCACCCTCCCTACCCCCCTCCTGAGCCCTGCCTCTTCCAGGCCTCCCCAGTTGTTCCTAGGAAACACCACCCCGCTGCTTCACATCTGCTCAGCCTGCCCTGAATGCACTCCCTGGGCTGGCCCTTCAGGCGCAGCCCAGGAGCTGGGGCAGAGACCAGCCTGTTTCCTCCCATGGCAGGGTACACAGTCACGTCGGTCGTGTCCTCCAGGCAGGGGCGGGTGTACGTGGCAGGAGCACCCCGGTTCAACCACACGGGCAAAGCCATCCTGTTCACCATGCACAACAACCGGACTCTCACCATCCACCAGGCCCTGCGGGGTGAACAGGTAATGGAGGGGGAGGCTGGGGGCAGGGGCCGGGCGGGAGGGCATGTGGGCAAGGCTGGGCTGGCGGGGGCTCTGCTCTTCCTTCGCAGACATCCTTCCCGGTTGGGGGTCACACACCTCCTTCATACCAGCCTTGGAGCTGGACTGTCTCATCCCCAGAAAGCCAGGCCATGGTCCCTGCGACAGCAAGAACCCGGGAGAATCTGTTTGCCTCTTGTCTCCGGTGCCAGACCTCTGTCCCTGGCTGCCAGCTTCTCTCTGTTCATATCCAGAGTTCAGGGTTAGAGGCAGCACTTAGGCCCCCAGCTCGGGCTGCCAGGGCCCCTAGGCATCCCGGGGGGTGGTCACGTTCCTCACGCCCGCCTTCATGCTGCCAGAAGCGGGAGCAGCTGCAGACGCACCCACAGCGAGGCCCCGTGGGTCCACCAGCTCTTTCCTGTTCCTGGAATGGGAACAGTGCAGAGTGGTACAGCCCCTGCCCTGCCTGGGCCGCGTGGGAACCAGACTGTGTCGCTAAGAGTCTCGTGTTGGGTGGTCACGAATACCAACTGAAAAGCTCTAAGAGTCACTGGCAGTGAAAGATCGGGAAACAGGGTTCTTCTGATCCAAGCCATGCCAACAGCCGAGGGGAACTGTGGTCCTGAGACGCCACAACCCTTTTCCAAGGTTACATGGTGGATTCGAGGCTGGGTCGGGTTGAGAATCCAGGACTTTCTGCATGATACTGCCTCCTGACCCCTGACAACCCCAAACCAGCCCCCCCCCCACCCCCACCTGGCCACACTCAGCATCCACGGCACCCTGGGCCTGGGCTGGGCCTTAGCCAGGCCCTTCCCATCATTCCCAGCTCACCTTCGGCTCTGCGGAGCCCAGGAACAGCCCTGCCCCCTGCCCTTGGCCTGTCACCATGAGGACAGGCTCCTCCCTGGGTCTAACCAAAGTCCCTCCAGGTGCAGGAAGCCATCATTCTCTTTCCACTTCCCGTCTCAAGGGCACTGGCAGACCTGGGGCACTGCTCTGTCCCCCAGCCTCCAGCCTGCCTGCCCACACTCTGCCCAGGGCTGGCTCTTCGGGAATCCAAGGCTAGACCTTGAGAGCTGGAGGGAATTTGCTGATGAATTTATGACATTTTTACTGCCTGGTTCCGCCTCCAACATCCGAACGAGAAACCGCAGTGCTGAAGGCAGCTAAATTAAGTGGATTCCAAATCACCGTGACCCACATAGCTGAGGCCACATATTTAGACAAATGCCTCCCCCCACTCCTCCCTTATTTGCTCTGTCTGCCTCTTAATTATTTTAGGTAGGGATAGCTCTTCCCTCCCCCACCCTGTGTTTAGAATTTCCCTTTTCCCCTCTTCCGTATTTTCTATCTTTCTCCTCAGTTAAAAGCTTTTAATGCCGGACGATGGATTTCTCCTGAAAGCACCCTACGCCAGGAGGCGGCTGGGGGAGGGAGTATCACGGGCTCGGGTGTCAGACCGGAGTTTCAACCCAGTTTGGCTGTAGCCAGCCATCTGACCTTGGGCAAGTGACTCTAATTCACTGAGCTTCAGTTTGTTCCCTGTGAAATGAGGACAGTGATCTCTCCTAAGGTAGCATGAGGCTCATATGAGCTAACCTGAGGCTGTAAAGCGTGTCACACAGGCCTGTCCCTGGGAGGGACTCCTTCGTCCTTCCTAAGTGACCTGCTGGTCCAGTAAACATTTATTATATTTGTTATGTTATTGTTTATGCCCAGGCCTGGAGGAGACATAGCAGGAACAGGGTGCCCACTCTTGGGTGGGGGCGGGGGTGGAGAACAGGTGCTAGTATGGGGCTGGGGGTGATTGCAGAGGGGCACCCCTTGCAGGCAGCGGAAAGGGAAATGGCAGGGCAGGCCAGGGCCAGCTTCTAACAGGAAGTGACCTGAGGGCGGTGACATTGTCCGGAAGGGAGAAGGGGAGAGTGGGGCAGACAAGAGAAAAGTATGTGCAGAGGGAAGCCTGGAACCCAGCCAGGGGCCGGGGCTTTGGGAGAAATCGATGGGAATGTCAGGAGCGAGTGTGGGAACTTGGATGTGCGGGGCGGGGAAGGGGTGTAGGCAGAGGCCAGGGAGGGAGGGAGGCAGGTCCAACAGGGTCACATTGAAGAACTTGGACCTCCCCCTGCACCCCTCCAAAAGCAAAGGAGTGGTGTGGTCAGCTGCTAGAAGCCACTCTGGCTGCCCGCAGGGGTGAACTGGAGGGTGAGGCAGGGGGTCCTTCGGCAGAGGTGCCTCTCCTGGGGAAGAGACCGCAGAGGAGGGAAGCAGACGGACTCAGGACTTGTTTGGCGCACTCCAGGCAGGGCTTGCTGGGAATCTGCGGGTGGGAGAGGTGGCGGTGGAGCCAGGGAGGACCCTCAGCTTTCTGACTTGAATAGGTGAGTGGCCCCCTCGTTGAAGGGGGGGGCACAGCCCCCAAGGTGGGAGAGGAACACAGAGTGCTCAAATGCTAAAAAGAAAACATAATCTCCTGTCCAAGGTGCTATTCCCAGGATATTTGTAACATTAAAAATCGAAACGAGCCTCGGGGCTCCTGGGTGGCTCAGTGGGTTCAGTGTCCACCTCTTGGTTTCGGCTCAGGTCATGATCTCCATGGTTCCTGGGATCCATAGCGTCTAGCTTTGCACTCATAGCACAGAGCCCGCTTGGGGTCCGTTCTCTCTCTCTCTCTCTCTCTCTCTCTCTCTCTCTCTCTCTCTTTTCCCCTCCCCTGCTCTCTCTCTCTCTCTCAAAATATAAACTAAAAAAAAAAAAAAAAAATTTAAATGAGCCACGTGTCCAACAAGAGGATTGATTATACACGTGGCACATGCATAATTTGGAATATTATAAAACCACCAATTATCATGTTGTAGGAAAAAATATAACACGTCACAGAGAAAGTGCTCATGACCCATTGCTTTATTCAAAAATCATATATAAGCTCTGTATATAATATCCCAGACTGTGAAAATAAAGCCATACACACACACACACAAACAAACCACACACTCTAGACAAAACAGACTCGGTGAAAATACACTAAAACGTTATAACATGGGATGTATAGTTGGATGTTTGGACAACGGGTCACTTTTATTTTCTTCTTCATACCTTTTTCTAATTTTGCTCATTTTTTGCCATGATATGTGCTGCTTACAAACAGAATAAATGGCAATCCATAAAATTAACCAATGGGAAGAAAGAAGAGGTGGAGGGGGTGGGATGACAGAGGGAGACAAGAGGGTTGGGGCGCCTGGGTAGCTAAGTTAGTTATGTGTCAGGCTCTTGATTTCGGCTCAGGTCATGATCTCAGTTCGCAGGATGGAGTCCCGAGTCCGGCTCTGTGCTGATACTGTGGAGCCTGCTTGGGATTCTCTCTCTCTGTCTCTCTCTCTGTCTCTCTCTCTCTCTCTCTCTGCCCCTCCCTGCTCTCTCTCTGTCTCTCTCTCAAAATAAATAAACTTTAAAAAAAAAAAGGAGGAGAGGCGCTTGGGTGGCTCAGACAGTTAAGCATCTGACTTGTGATTTCGACTCAGGTCATGATCTCTCCGTTCATGAAACTGAGCCCCAAGTGGGGCTCAGTGCCAACAGCTTGAAGCCTGCTTGGGATTCTCTCTCTCCCTCTCTCTCTCTGCCCCTCCCCTGCTCATTCTCTCTCTCTCTCTCTTTATCTCTCAAAATAAATAAATAAACGTTTAAAAAAAAAGGGGAGGAAAGAGGGAAAGATGGGACCAAGTGAAAATAGGTGAGTCCACTCCATGGGAGGGGGGAGGGGGGTGAGAAGGGAGGACCCTTTGTCTTTGTTCACCCAAGTTCCGCGTGGAAGGGCGTCCTCCGCTCTCTGTGCAGCCCAGCGCACTGCCCTCTCCCACCCCTGTGCTGCAGATAGGCTCCTACTACGGGAGCGAGATCACCTCTGTGGACATCGACGGCGACGGGGTGACTGATGTCCTGCTGGTGGGCGCCCCCATGTACTTCAGCGAGGGCCGAGAGCGGGGCCGGGTGTACGTCTACACCCTGAGACAGGTACTACTGCGGGGGGGTGGGGGGGGCGGAGCCCTCTGAGGCACCTGGCCCCGCCCTGCCTTCACTGGGTGCACCCGGAGAGGCCAGTGCCCACCTGCTGAGCCAGGCCGGGGAGAGCAGGAATTCTGGGGAACATGGGCTGGAGACAAGGTGCTGCAGGCCAGAGGGGACCGTGACCCTGAGGGTCCTTGCCACATCCCCCTGAGCCCGAGCCTTTTTCCACCCCTGGTTTCGCAGAACCGGTTTGTTTATAACGGAACACTGAAGGATTCCCACGGCTACCAGAATGCGCGATTCGGGTCCTCCATAGCCTCGGTTCGGGACCTCAATCAGGATTCCTACAACGATGTGGTGGTGGGAGCCCCTCTGGAGGACAACCACGGAGGAGCCGTCTACATCTTCCACGGCTTCCGAGCCAGCCTCCTAAAGACGCCGAAGCAGGTGCCGCTCCCCGTCCACAGCTGGAGCTGGACCAGGAGTCCTGGCCGCTCCTGCCGGAGCATCCGGTTCAGGAGCCTCTTCTGTGCCCTCCTGCAGGAAAGGACCCCAGTCTGGCCTAGCTCTAGTTGCCTCGAGTCGGGATTTTGAAACGGTTGCATTTGCCTTCTGGACCTTCCCATCACCCCTGCGGGCACCCTCTCCCTGCGTAGCTTTATCTCCCCCTGCAACAACAAAACCCCAGGGACCCTAACCTCACTCCCCACCCCCACCCCCCCCCACCCCCCCCCACACACACGCAGGCAGTTGACAGAGAGTGGAGAATTCCCACGTGGGCCTGCTCTTCTCTGGAAATGCCACATGCTGGAAACCTTGCCCGCCTCAAGAGGGACCCATCTCGGGTCCCACGCCCTCAGGGTCCTCACTTTTGCCTACGTATTTTCTTAGTAAGGTAGTCTAACACACCATGGTCAGGGAGGCCGCTGGGTTACCTGCCAGAGAACATGTATTTACACTTAATGGGGAACCCTTTTAAGACGCGAGATCTTAATCCAAAAGAATGACTTGACGTTAGGTGCTGGACAGACAGACCAGGAGCGGGGTCTGTTTGGGCTTTGGGCCGGAAGCTTCCTGATGGTTCCAAAGGGGCTCTCCCCAGCGCTCCCGATTGTAGTTTCCCCGAGGGTTGTCCTGTCCTGCCCTGTGTGAACAGTGCCCATGCCTGTCTTTCTCTTCCCACTTCCTGCAGAGAATTGCCGCCTCCGACTTGGTTCCTGGCCTCCAGTATTTTGGCTGCAGCATCCACGGACAGCTGGACCTCAACGAGGATGGGCTGGTGGACCTGGCGGTGGGCGCCCTTGGCAATGCTGTGATTTTGTGGTGGGTTCGCTGAGGGTCAGGATGAACACCGGGGTTTGGTGGGGGGTGAGGGGGAAGGGGCCTGTTGTTTTTATTTATTTTAGAGAGAGAGAGAGCAGGGAAGAGGGGCAGAGAGAGAGAGGGAGAGAGAGAGAGAATCTGAAGCGGGATCCACACTCAGTGCAGAGCCATCTTCCCACGACCCTGAGATCAGGGCCCCACCAAGAGTCAGATGCTGAACCGGCTGAGCCACCCAGGCGCCCAGACATCGGGTTTTAAAAATATTCTTCAGGACCTTTGTCCCTTTTGTCTTTAATCATTGCCAGCCAAACTCACCCTCTTAATCCTCATGTTCTTAATCCTCTCGTGATTACAAATTTCCTTCCTGTGGAATCACTGTAAGCTGTCTTGAAGTCCAAATCCCTCTTCCCACAGAGTTCTAAGATTATAGTGTCCAAACGCCCCTCTTAGAATTTGTCCTAAAAGTTCTGGCTGTTTGGGCTCTTCTTCCACTTCAGCTTTTCAAGCTACTTAAAGGACAGGCTGAGGATATTCTTATCAGCTGGAAGGATCTCCCTTCTCCCCTAGTGTGAAAGAATCTTTACGTAATACAGATTTCTTTCCTCCAAACCCCTTCGGATTTCTTCTTTCCTTTTTAAGGGTCTCATTTCTGCACCAGCGCATCAGATATTTGCCACCCATCTGCACTCAGGACCTTTCTTTCTTTCTTTCTTTCTTTCTTTCTTTCTTTCTTTCTTTCTTTCTTT